>NW_027660344.1:0-235950 GCF_963280865.1 Gymnoscopelus braueri
CCTGTAACTTGTTCCCAGTACATTCTAAGTGGCTGCTGACTTTGTGAGGTCTCTAAAAGTGGGTTTTAGGAGCCCAACACAAAATACATGAGCCCTAATGCCTTCTTTCAGACAAAACTGACTTCCACTTTCTTAAAAAAATCTTGGGTCAAAATAGCATTATTAGACTGAGATAAGCACTTTGGTGACATTTTCCTGTAACTTGTTCCCAGTACATTCTAAGTGGCTGCTGACTTTGTGAGGTCTCTAAAAGTGGGTTTTAGGAGCCCAACACAAAATACATGAGCCCCAATGCCTTCCTTCATACAAAACTGACACCCACTTTCCTTAAAAAATCGTGGCTCAAAATGGCATTTTTGGGCTGAGATAAGCACTTTGGTGACATTTTCCTGTAACTTGTTCCCAGTACATTCTAAGTGGCTGCTGACTTTGTGAGGTCTCTAAAAGTGGGTTTTAGGAGCCCAACACAAAATACATGAGCCCTAATGCCTTCTTTCAGACAAAACTGACTTCCACTTTCTTAAAAAAATCTTGGGTCAAAATAGCATTATTAGACTGAGATAAGCACTTTGGTGACATTTTCCTGTAACTTGTTCCCAGTACATTCTAAGTGGCTGCTGACTTTGTGAGGTCTCTAAAAGTGGGTTTTAGGAGCCCAACACAAAATACATGAGCCCCAATGCCTTCCTTCATACAAAACTGACACCCACTTTCCTTAAAAAATCGTGGCTCAAAATGGCATTTTTGGGCTGAGATAAGCACTTTGGTGACATTTTCCTGTAACTTGTTCCCAGTACATTCTAAGTGGCTGCTGACTTTGTGAGGTCTCTAAAAGTGGGTTTTAGGAGCCCAACACAAAATACATGAGCCCTAATGCCTTCTTTCAGACAAAACTGACTTCCACTTTCTTAAAAAAATCTTGGGTCAAAATAGCATTATTAGACTGAGATAAGCACTTTGGTGACATTTTCCTGTAACTTGTTCCCAGTACATTCTAAGTGGCTGCTGACTTTGTGAGGTCTCTAAAAGTGGGTTTTAGGAGCCCAACACAAAATACATGAGCCCCAATGCCTTCCTTCATACAAAACTGACACCCACTTTCCTTAAAAAATCGTGGCTCAAAATGGCATTTTTGGGCTGAGATAAGCACTTTGGTGACATTTTCCTGTAACTTGTTCCCAGTACATTCTAAGTGGCTGCTGACTTTGTGAGGTCTCTAAAAGTGGGTTTTAGGAGCCCAACACAAAATACATGAGCCCTAATGCCTTCTTTCAGACAAAACTGACTTCCACTTTCTTAAAAAAATCTTGGGTCAAAATAGCATTATTAGACTGAGATAAGCACTTTGGTGACATTTTCCTGTAACTTGTTCCCAGTACATTCTAAGTGGCTGCTGACTTTGTGAGGTCTCTAAAAGTGGGTTTTAGGAGCCCAACACAAAATACATGAGCCCCAATGCCTTCCTTCATACAAAACTGACACCCACTTTCCTTAAAAAATCGTGGCTCAAAATGGCATTTTTGGGCTGAGATAAGCACTTTGGTGACATTTTCCTGTAACTTGTTCCCAGTACATTCTAAGTGGCTGCTGACTTTGTGAGGTCTCTAAAAGTGGGTTTTAGGAGCCCAACACAAAATACATGAGCCCTAATGCCTTCTTTCAGACAAAACTGACTTCCACTTTCTTAAAAAAATCTTGGGTCAAAATAGCATTATTAGACTGAGATAAGCACTTTGGTGACATTTTCCTGTAACTTGTTCCCAGTACATTCTAAGTGGCTGCTGACTTTGTGAGGTCTCTAAAAGTGGGTTTTAGGAGCCCAACACAAAATACATGAGCCCCAATGCCTTCCTTCATACAAAACTGACACCCACTTTCCTTAAAAAATCGTGGCTCAAAATGGCATTTTTGGGCTGAGATAAGCACTTTGGTGACATTTTCCTGTAACTTGTTCCCAGTACATTCTAAGTGGCTGCTGACTTTGTGAGGTCTCTAAAAGTGGGTTTTAGGAGCCCAACACAAAATACATGAGCCCTAATGCCTTCTTTCAGACAAAACTGACTTCCACTTTCTTAAAAAAATCTTGGGTCAAAATAGCATTATTAGACTGAGATAAGCACTTTGGTGACATTTTCCTGTAACTTGTTCCCAGTACATTCTAAGTGGCTGCTGACTTTGTGAGGTCTCTAAAAGTGGGTTTTAGGAGCCCAACACAAAATACATGAGCCCCAATGCCTTCCTTCATACAAAACTGACACCCACTTTCCTTAAAAAATCGTGGCTCAAAATGGCATTTTTGGGCTGAGATAAGCACTTTGGTGACATTTTCCTGTAACTTGTTCCCAGTACATTCTAAGTGGCTGCTGACTTTGTGAGGTCTCTAAAAGTGGGTTTTAGGAGCCCAACACAAAATACATGAGCCCTAATGCCTTCTTTCAGACAAAACTGACTTCCACTTTCTTAAAAAAATCTTGGGTCAAAATAGCATTATTAGACTGAGATAAGCACTTTGGTGACATTTTCCTGTAACTTGTTCCCAGTACATTCTAAGTGGCTGCTGACTTTGTGAGGTCTCTAAAAGTGGGTTTTAGGAGCCCAACACAAAATACATGAGCCCCAATGCCTTCCTTCATACAAAACTGACACCCACTTTCCTTAAAAAATCGTGGCTCAAAATGGCATTTTTGGGCTGAGATAAGCACTTTGGTGACATTTTCCTGTAACTTGTTCCCAGTACATTCTAAGTGGCTGCTGACTTTGTGAGGTCTCTAAAAGTGGGTTTTAGGAGCCCAACACAAAATACATGAGCCCTAATGCCTTCTTTCAGACAAAACTGACTTCCACTTTCTTAAAAAAATCTTGGGTCAAAATAGCATTATTAGACTGAGATAAGCACTTTGGTGACATTTTCCTGTAACTTGTTCCCAGTACATTCTAAGTGGCTGCTGACTTTGTGAGGTCTCTAAAAGTGGGTTTTAGGAGCCCAACACAAAATACATGAGCCCCAATGCCTTCCTTCATACAAAACTGACACCCACTTTCCTTAAAAAATCGTGGCTCAAAATGGCATTTTTGGGCTGAGATAAGCACTTTGGTGACATTTTCCTGTAACTTGTTCCCAGTACATTCTAAGTGGCTGCTGACTTTGTGAGGTCTCTAAAAGTGGGTTTTAGGAGCCCAACACAAAATACATGAGCCCTAATGCCTTCTTTCAGACAAAACTGACTTCCACTTTCTTAAAAAAATCTTGGGTCAAAATAGCATTATTAGACTGAGATAAGCACTTTGGTGACATTTTCCTGTAACTTGTTCCCAGTACATTCTAAGTGGCTGCTGACTTTGTGAGGTCTCTAAAAGTGGGTTTTAGGAGCCCAACACAAAATACATGAGCCCCAATGCCTTCCTTCATACAAAACTGACACCCACTTTCCTTAAAAAATCGTGGCTCAAAATGGCATTTTTGGGCTGAGATAAGCACTTTGGTGACATTTTCCTGTAACTTGTTCCCAGTACATTCTAAGTGGCTGCTGACTTTGTGAGGTCTCTAAAAGTGGGTTTTAGGAGCCCAACACAAAATACATGAGCCCTAATGCCTTCTTTCAGACAAAACTGACTTCCACTTTCTTAAAAAAATCTTGGGTCAAAATAGCATTATTAGACTGAGATAAGCACTTTGGTGACATTTTCCTGTAACTTGTTCCCAGTACATTCTAAGTGGCTGCTGACTTTGTGAGGTCTCTAAAAGTGGGTTTTAGGAGCCCAACACAAAATACATGAGCCCCAATGCCTTCCTTCATACAAAACTGACACCCACTTTCCTTAAAAAATCGTGGCTCAAAATGGCATTTTTGGGCTGAGATAAGCACTTTGGTGACATTTTCCTGTAACTTGTTCCCAGTACATTCTAAGTGGCTGCTGACTTTGTGAGGTCTCTAAAAGTGGGTTTTAGGAGCCCAACACAAAATACATGAGCCCTAATGCCTTCCTTCAGACAGAACTGACACCCACTTTCTTTAAAAAATCGTGGTTCAAAATAGCATTTTTGGGCTGAGATAAGCACTTTGGTGACATTTTCCTGTAACTTGTTCCCAGTACATTTTAAGTGGCTGCTGACTTTGTGAGGTCTGTAAAATTGGGTTTTAGGAGCCCAACACAAAATACATGAGCCCTAATGCCTTCTTTCAGACAAAACTGACTTCCACTTTCTTAAAAAAATCTTGGGTCAAAATAGCATTATTAGACTGAGATAAGCACTTTGGTGACATTTTCCTGTAACTTGTTCCCAGTACATTCTAAGTGGCTGCTGACTTTGTGAGGTCTCTAAAAGTGGGTTTTAGGAGCCCAACACAAAATACATGAGCCCCAATGCCTTCCTTCATACAAAACTGACACCCACTTTCCTTAAAAAATCGTGGCTCAAAATGGCATTTTTGGGCTGAGATAAGCACTTTGGTGACATTTTCCTGTAACTTGTTCCCAGTACATTCTAAGTGGCTGCTGACTTTGTGAGGTCTCTAAAAGTGGGTTTTAGGAGCCCAACACAAAATACATGAGCCCTAATGCCTTCTTTCAGACAAAACTGACTTCCACTTTCTTAAAAAAATCTTGGGTCAAAATAGCATTATTAGACTGAGATAAGCACTTTGGTGACATTTTCCTGTAACTTGTTCCCAGTACATTCTAAGTGGCTGCTGACTTTGTGAGGTCTCTAAAAGTGGGTTTTAGGAGCCCAACACAAAATACATGAGCCCCAATGCCTTCCTTCATACAAAACTGACACCCACTTTCCTTAAAAAATCGTGGCTCAAAATGGCATTTTTGGGCTGAGATAAGCACTTTGGTGACATTTTCCTGTAACTTGTTCCCAGTACATTCTAAGTGGCTGCTGACTTTGTGAGGTCTCTAAAAGTGGGTTTTAGGAGCCCAACACAAAATACATGAGCCCTAATGCCTTCTTTCAGACAAAACTGACTTCCACTTTCTTAAAAAAATCTTGGGTCAAAATAGCATTATTAGACTGAGATAAGCACTTTGGTGACATTTTCCTGTAACTTGTTCCCAGTACATTCTAAGTGGCTGCTGACTTTGTGAGGTCTCTAAAAGTGGGTTTTAGGAGCCCAACACAAAATACATGAGCCCCAATGCCTTCCTTCATACAAAACTGACACCCACTTTCCTTAAAAAATCGTGGCTCAAAATGGCATTTTTGGGCTGAGATAAGCACTTTGGTGACATTTTCCTGTAACTTGTTCCCAGTACATTCTAAGTGGCTGCTGACTTTGTGAGGTCTCTAAAAGTGGGTTTTAGGAGCCCAACACAAAATACATGAGCCCTAATGCCTTCTTTCAGACAAAACTGACTTCCACTTTCTTAAAAAAATCTTGGGTCAAAATAGCATTATTAGACTGAGATAAGCACTTTGGTGACATTTTCCTGTAACTTGTTCCCAGTACATTCTAAGTGGCTGCTGACTTTGTGAGGTCTCTAAAAGTGGGTTTTAGGAGCCCAACACAAAATACATGAGCCCCAATGCCTTCCTTCATACAAAACTGACACCCACTTTCCTTAAAAAATCGTGGCTCAAAATGGCATTTTTGGGCTGAGATAAGCACTTTGGTGACATTTTCCTGTAACTTGTTCCCAGTACATTCTAAGTGGCTGCTGACTTTGTGAGGTCTCTAAAAGTGGGTTTTAGGAGCCCAACACAAAATACATGAGCCCCAATGCCTTCCTTCATACAAAACTGACACCCACTTTCCTTAAAAAATCGTGGCTCAAAATGGCATTTTTGGGCTGAGATAAGCACTTTGGTGACATTTTCCTGTAACTTGTTCCCAGTACATTCTAAGTGGCTGCTGACTTTGTGAGGTCTCTAAAAGTGGGTTTTAGGAGCCCAACACAAAATACATGAGCCCTAATGCCTTCTTTCAGACAAAACTGACTTCCACTTTCTTAAAAAAATCTTGGGTCAAAATAGCATTATTAGACTGAGATAAGCACTTTGGTGACATTTTCCTGTAACTTGTTCCCAGTACATTCTAAGTGGCTGCTGACTTTGTGAGGTCTCTAAAAGTGGGTTTTAGGAGCCCAACACAAAATACATGAGCCCCAATGCCTTCCTTCATACAAAACTGACACCCACTTTCCTTAAAAAATCGTGGCTCAAAATGGCATTTTTGGGCTGAGATAAGCACTTTGGTGACATTTTCCTGTAACTTGTTCCCAGTACATTCTAAGTGGCTGCTGACTTTGTGAGGTCTCTAAAAGTGGGTTTTAGGAGCCCAACACAAAATACATGAGCCCTAATGCCTTCCTTCAGACAGAACTGACACCCACTTTCTTTAAAAAATCGTGGTTCAAAATAGCATTTTTGGGCTGAGATAAGCACTTTGGTGACATTTTCCTGTAACTTGTTCCCAGTACATTTTAAGTGGCTGCTGACTTTGTGAGGTCTGTAAAATTGGGTTTTAGGAGCCCAACACAAAATACATGAGCCCTAATGCCTTCTTTCAGACAAAACTGACTTCCACTTTCTTAAAAAAATCTTGGGTCAAAATAGCATTATTAGACTGAGATAAGCACTTTGGTGACATTTTCCTGTAACTTGTTCCCAGTACATTCTAAGTGGCTGCTGACTTTGTGAGGTCTCTAAAAGTGGGTTTTAGGAGCCCAACACAAAATACATGAGCCCCAATGCCTTCCTTCATACAAAACTGACACCCACTTTCCTTAAAAAATCGTGGCTCAAAATGGCATTTTTGGGCTGAGATAAGCACTTTGGTGACATTTTCCTGTAACTTGTTCCCAGTACATTCTAAGTGGCTGCTGACTTTGTGAGGTCTCTAAAAGTGGGTTTTAGGAGCCCAACACAAAATACATGAGCCCCAATGCCTTCCTTCATACAAAACTGACACCCACTTTCCTTAAAAAATCGTGGCTCAAAATGGCATTTTTGGGCTGAGATAAGCACTTTGGTGACATTTTCCTGTAACTTGTTCCCAGTACATTCTAAGTGGCTGCTGACTTTGTGAGGTCTCTAAAAGTGGGTTTTAGGAGCCCAACACAAAATACATGAGCCCTAATGCCTTCTTTCAGACAAAACTGACTTCCACTTTCTTAAAAAAATCTTGGGTCAAAATAGCATTATTAGACTGAGATAAGCACTTTGGTGACATTTTCCTGTAACTTGTTCCCAGTACATTCTAAGTGGCTGCTGACTTTGTGAGGTCTCTAAAAGTGGGTTTTAGGAGCCCAACACAAAATACATGAGCCCCAATGCCTTCCTTCATACAAAACTGACACCCACTTTCCTTAAAAAATCGTGGCTCAAAATGGCATTTTTGGGCTGAGATAAGCACTTTGGTGACATTTTCCTGTAACTTGTTCCCAGTACATTCTAAGTGGCTGCTGACTTTGTGAGGTCTCTAAAAGTGGGTTTTAGGAGCCCAACACAAAATACATGAGCCCTAATGCCTTCTTTCAGACAAAACTGACTTCCACTTTCTTAAAAAAATCTTGGGTCAAAATAGCATTATTAGACTGAGATAAGCACTTTGGTGACATTTTCCTGTAACTTGTTCCCAGTACATTCTAAGTGGCTGCTGACTTTGTGAGGTCTCTAAAAGTGGGTTTTAGGAGCCCAACACAAAATACATGAGCCCCAATGCCTTCCTTCATACAAAACTGACACCCACTTTCCTTAAAAAATCGTGGCTCAAAATGGCATTTTTGGGCTGAGATAAGCACTTTGGTGACATTTTCCTGTAACTTGTTCCCAGTACATTCTAAGTGGCTGCTGACTTTGTGAGGTCTCTAAAAGTGGGTTTTAGGAGCCCAACACAAAATACATGAGCCCTAATGCCTTCTTTCAGACAAAACTGACTTCCACTTTCTTAAAAAAATCTTGGGTCAAAATAGCATTATTAGACTGAGATAAGCACTTTGGTGACATTTTCCTGTAACTTGTTCCCAGTACATTCTAAGTGGCTGCTGACTTTGTGAGGTCTCTAAAAGTGGGTTTTAGGAGCCCAACACAAAATACATGAGCCCCAATGCCTTCCTTCATACAAAACTGACACCCACTTTCCTTAAAAAATCGTGGCTCAAAATGGCATTTTTGGGCTGAGATAAGCACTTTGGTGACATTTTCCTGTAACTTGTTCCCAGTACATTCTAAGTGGCTGCTGACTTTGTGAGGTCTCTAAAAGTGGGTTTTAGGAGCCCAACACAAAATACATGAGCCCCAATGCCTTCCTTCATACAAAACTGACACCCACTTTCCTTAAAAAATCGTGGCTCAAAATGGCATTTTTGGGCTGAGATAAGCACTTTGGTGACATTTTCCTGTAACTTGTTCCCAGTACATTCTAAGTGGCTGCTGACTTTGTGAGGTCTCTAAAAGTGGGTTTTAGGAGCCCAACACAAAATACATGAGCCCTAATGCCTTCTTTCAGACAAAACTGACTTCCACTTTCTTAAAAAAATCTTGGGTCAAAATAGCATTATTAGACTGAGATAAGCACTTTGGTGACATTTTCCTGTAACTTGTTCCCAGTACATTCTAAGTGGCTGCTGACTTTGTGAGGTCTCTAAAAGTGGGTTTTAGGAGCCCAACACAAAATACATGAGCCCCAATGCCTTCCTTCATACAAAACTGACACCCACTTTCCTTAAAAAATCGTGGCTCAAAATGGCATTTTTGGGCTGAGATAAGCACTTTGGTGACATTTTCCTGTAACTTGTTCCCAGTACATTCTAAGTGGCTGCTGACTTTGTGAGGTCTCTAAAAGTGGGTTTTAGGAGCCCAACACAAAATACATGAGCCCTAATGCCTTCTTTCAGACAAAACTGACTTCCACTTTCTTAAAAAAATCTTGGGTCAAAATAGCATTATTAGACTGAGATAAGCACTTTGGTGACATTTTCCTGTAACTTGTTCCCAGTACATTCTAAGTGGCTGCTGACTTTGTGAGGTCTCTAAAAGTGGGTTTTAGGAGCCCGACACAAAATACATGAGCCCCAATGCCTTCCTTCATACAAAACTGACACCCACTTTCCTTAAAAAATCGTGGCTCAAAATGGCATTTTTGGGCTGAGATAAGCACTTTGGTGACATTTTCCTGTAACTTGTTCCCAGTACATTCTAAGTGGCTGCTGACTTTGTGAGGTCTCTAAAAGTGGGTTTTAGGAGCCCAACACAAAATACATGAGCCCTAATGCCTTCTTTCAGACAAAACTGACTTCCACTTTCTTAAAAAAATCTTGGGTCAAAATAGCATTATTAGACTGAGATAAGCACTTTGGTGACATTTTCCTGTAACTTGTTCCCAGTACATTCTAAGTGGCTGCTGACTTTGTGAGGTCTCTAAAAGTGGGTTTTAGGAGCCCAACACAAAATACATGAGCCCCAATGCCTTCCTTCATACAAAACTGACACCCACTTTCCTTAAAAAATCGTGGCTCAAAATGGCATTTTTGGGCTGAGATAAGCACTTTGGTGACATTTTCCTGTAACTTGTTCCCAGTACATTCTAAGTGGCTGCTGACTTTGTGAGGTCTCTAAAAGTGGGTTTTAGGAGCCCAACACAAAATACATGAGCCCTAATGCCTTCTTTCAGACAAAACTGACTTCCACTTTCTTAAAAAAATCTTGGGTCAAAATAGCATTATTAGACTGAGATAAGCACTTTGGTGACATTTTCCTGTAACTTGTTCCCAGTACATTCTAAGTGGCTGCTGACTTTGTGAGGTCTCTAAAAGTGGGTTTTAGGAGCCCAACACAAAATACATGAGCCCCAATGCCTTCCTTCATACAAAACTGACACCCACTTTCCTTAAAAAATCGTGGCTCAAAATGGCATTTTTGGGCTGAGATAAGCACTTTGGTGACATTTTCCTGTAACTTGTTCCCAGTACATTCTAAGTGGCTGCTGACTTTGTGAGGTCTCTAAAAGTGGGTTTTAGGAGCCCAACACAAAATACATGAGCCCTAATGCCTTCTTTCAGACAAAACTGACTTCCACTTTCTTAAAAAAATCTTGGGTCAAAATAGCATTATTAGACTGAGATAAGCACTTTGGTGACATTTTCCTGTAACTTGTTCCCAGTACATTCTAAGTGGCTGCTGACTTTGTGAGGTCTCTAAAAGTGGGTTTTAGGAGCCCAACACAAAATACATGAGCCCCAATGCCTTCCTTCATACAAAACTGACACCCACTTTCCTTAAAAAATCGTGGCTCAAAATGGCATTTTTGGGCTGAGATAAGCACTTTGGTGACATTTTCCTGTAACTTGTTCCCAGTACATTCTAAGTGGCTGCTGACTTTGTGAGGTCTCTAAAAGTGGGTTTTAGGAGCCCAACACAAAATACATGAGCCCTAATGCCTTCTTTCAGACAAAACTGACTTCCACTTTCTTAAAAAAATCTTGGGTCAAAATAGCATTATTAGACTGAGATAAGCACTTTGGTGACATTTTCCTGTAACTTGTTCCCAGTACATTCTAAGTGGCTGCTGACTTTGTGAGGTCTCTAAAAGTGGGTTTTAGGAGCCCAACACAAAATACATGAGCCCCAATGCCTTCCTTCATACAAAACTGACACCCACTTTCCTTAAAAAATCGTGGCTCAAAATGGCATTTTTGGGCTGAGATAAGCACTTTGGTGACATTTTCCTGTAACTTGTTCCCAGTACATTCTAAGTGGCTGCTGACTTTGTGAGGTCTCTAAAAGTGGGTTTTAGGAGCCCAACACAAAATACATGAGCCCTAATGCCTTCTTTCAGACAAAACTGACTTCCACTTTCTTAAAAAAATCTTGGGTCAAAATAGCATTATTAGACTGAGATAAGCACTTTGGTGACATTTTCCTGTAACTTGTTCCCAGTACATTCTAAGTGGCTGCTGACTTTGTGAGGTCTCTAAAAGTGGGTTTTAGGAGCCCAACACAAAATACATGAGCCCCAATGCCTTCCTTCATACAAAACTGACACCCACTTTCCTTAAAAAATCGTGGCTCAAAATGGCATTTTTGGGCTGAGATAAGCACTTTGGTGACATTTTCCTGTAACTTGTTCCCAGTACATTCTAAGTGGCTGCTGACTTTGTGAGGTCTCTAAAAGTGGGTTTTAGGAGCCCAACACAAAATACATGAGCCCTAATGCCTTCTTTCAGACAAAACTGACTTCCACTTTCTTAAAAAAATCTTGGGTCAAAATAGCATTATTAGACTGAGATAAGCACTTTGGTGACATTTTCCTGTAACTTGTTCCCAGTACATTCTAAGTGGCTGCTGACTTTGTGAGGTCTCTAAAAGTGGGTTTTAGGAGCCCAACACAAAATACATGAGCCCCAATGCCTTCCTTCATACAAAACTGACACCCACTTTCCTTAAAAAATCGTGGCTCAAAATGGCATTTTTGGGCTGAGATAAGCACTTTGGTGACATTTTCCTGTAACTTGTTCCCAGTACATTCTAAGTGGCTGCTGACTTTGTGAGGTCTCTAAAAGTGGGTTTTAGGAGCCCAACACAAAATACATGAGCCCCAATGCCTTCCTTCATACAAAACTGACACCCACTTTCCTTAAAAAATCGTGGCTCAAAATGGCATTTTTGGGCTGAGATAAGCACTTTGGTGACATTTTCCTGTAACTTGTTCCCAGTACATTCTAAGTGGCTGCTGACTTTGTGAGGTCTCTAAAAGTGGGTTTTAGGAGCCCAACACAAAATACATGAGCCCTAATGCCTTCTTTCAGACAAAACTGACTTCCACTTTCTTAAAAAAATCTTGGGTCAAAATAGCATTATTAGACTGAGATAAGCACTTTGGTGACATTTTCCTGTAACTTGTTCCCAGTACATTCTAAGTGGCTGCTGACTTTGTGAGGTCTCTAAAAGTGGGTTTTAGGAGCCCAACACAAAATACATGAGCCCCAATGCCTTCCTTCATACAAAACTGACACCCACTTTCCTTAAAAAATCGTGGCTCAAAATGGCATTTTTGGGCTGAGATAAGCACTTTGGTGACATTTTCCTGTAACTTGTTCCCAGTACATTCTAAGTGGCTGCTGACTTTGTGAGGTCTCTAAAAGTGGGTTTTAGGAGCCCAACACAAAATACATGAGCCCTAATGCCTTCTTTCAGACAAAACTGACTTCCACTTTCTTAAAAAAATCTTGGGTCAAAATAGCATTATTAGACTGAGATAAGCACTTTGGTGACATTTTCCTGTAACTTGTTCCCAGTACATTCTAAGTGGCTGCTGACTTTGTGAGGTCTCTAAAAGTGGGTTTTAGGAGCCCAACACAAAATACATGAGCCCCAATGCCTTCCTTCATACAAAACTGACACCCACTTTCCTTAAAAAATCGTGGCTCAAAATGGCATTTTTGGGCTGAGATAAGCACTTTGGTGACATTTTCCTGTAACTTGTTCCCAGTACATTCTAAGTGGCTGCTGACTTTGTGAGGTCTCTAAAAGTGGGTTTTAGGAGCCCAACACAAAATACATGAGCCCTAATGCCTTCTTTCAGACAAAACTGACTTCCACTTTCTTAAAAAATCTTGGGTCAAAATAGCATTATTAGACTGAGATAAGCACTTTGGTGACATTTTCCTGTAACTTGTTCCCAGTACATTCTAAGTGGCTGCTGACTTTGTGAGGTCTCTAAAAGTGGGTTTTAGGAGCCCAACACAAAATACATGAGCCCCAATGCCTTCCTTCATACAAAACTGACACCCACTTTCCTTAAAAAATCGTGGCTCAAAATGGCATTTTTGGGCTGAGATAAGCACTTTGGTGACATTTTCCTGTAACTTGTTCCCAGTACATTCTAAGTGGCTGCTGACTTTGTGAGGTCTCTAAAAGTGGGTTTTAGGAGCCCAACACAAAATACATGAGCCCTAATGCCTTCTTTCAGACAAAACTGACTTCCACTTTCTTAAAAAATCTTGGGTCAAAATAGCATTATTAGACTGAGATAAGCACTTTGGTGACATTTTCCTGTAACTTGTTCCCAGTACATTCTAAGTGGCTGCTGACTTTGTGAGGTCTCTAAAAGTGGGTTTTAGGAGCCCAACACAAAATACATGAGCCCCAATGCCTTCCTTCATACAAAACTGACACCCACTTTCCTTAAAAAATCGTGGCTCAAAATGGCATTTTTGGGCTGAGATAAGCACTTTGGTGACATTTTCCTGTAACTTGTTCCCAGTACATTCTAAGTGGCTGCTGACTTTGTGAGGTCTCTAAAAGTGGGTTTTAGGAGCCCAACACAAAATACATGAGCCCCAATGCCTTCCTTCATACAAAACTGACACCCACTTTCCTTAAAAAATCGTGGCTCAAAATGGCATTTTTGGGCTGAGATAAGCACTTTGGTGACATTTTCCTGTAACTTGTTCCCAGTACATTCTAAGTGGCTGCTGACTTTGTGAGGTCTCTAAAAGTGGGTTTTAGGAGCCCAACACAAAATACATGAGCCCTAATGCCTTCTTTCAGACAAAACTGACTTCCACTTTCTTAAAAAAATCTTGGGTCAAAATAGCATTATTAGACTGAGATAAGCACTTTGGTGACATTTTCCTGTAACTTGTTCCCAGTACATTCTAAGTGGCTGCTGACTTTGTGAGGTCTCTAAAAGTGGGTTTTAGGAGCCCAACACAAAATACATGAGCCCCAATGCCTTCCTTCATACAAAACTGACACCCACTTTCCTTAAAAAATCGTGGCTCAAAATGGCATTTTTGGGCTGAGATAAGCACTTTGGTGACATTTTCCTGTAACTTGTTCCCAGTACATTCTAAGTGGCTGCTGACTTTGTGAGGTCTCTAAAAGTGGGTTTTAGGAGCCCAACACAAAATACATGAGCCCTAATGCCTTCTTTCAGACAAAACTGACTTCCACTTTCTTAAAAAAATCTTGGGTCAAAATAGCATTATTAGACTGAGATAAGCACTTTGGTGACATTTTCCTGTAACTTGTTCCCAGTACATTCTAAGTGGCTGCTGACTTTGTGAGGTCTCTAAAAGTGGGTTTTAGGAGCCCAACACAAAATACATGAGCCCCAATGCCTTCCTTCATACAAAACTGACACCCACTTTCCTTAAAAAATCGTGGCTCAAAATGGCATTTTTGGGCTGAGATAAGCACTTTGGTGACATTTTCCTGTAACTTGTTCCCAGTACATTCTAAGTGGCTGCTGACTTTGTGAGGTCTCTAAAAGTGGGTTTTAGGAGCCCAACACAAAATACATGAGCCCTAATGCCTTCTTTCAGACAAAACTGACTTCCACTTTCTTAAAAAAATCTTGGGTCAAAATAGCATTATTAGACTGAGATAAGCACTTTGGTGACATTTTCCTGTAACTTGTTCCCAGTACATTCTAAGTGGCTGCTGACTTTGTGAGGTCTCTAAAAGTGGGTTTTAGGAGCCCAACACAAAATACATGAGCCCCAATGCCTTCCTTCATACAAAACTGACACCCACTTTCCTTAAAAAATCGTGGCTCAAAATGGCATTTTTGGGCTGAGATAAGCACTTTGGTGACATTTTCCTGTAACTTGTTCCCAGTACATTCTAAGTGGCTGCTGACTTTGTGAGGTCTCTAAAAGTGGGTTTTAGGAGCCCAACACAAAATACATGAGCCCCAATGCCTTCCTTCATACAAAACTGACACCCACTTTCCTTAAAAAATCGTGGCTCAAAATGGCATTTTTGGGCTGAGATAAGCACTTTGGTGACATTTTCCTGTAACTTGTTCCCAGTACATTCTAAGTGGCTGCTGACTTTGTGAGGTCTCTAAAAGTGGGTTTTAGGAGCCCAACACAAAATACATGAGCCCTAATGCCTTCTTTCAGACAAAACTGACTTCCACTTTCTTAAAAAAATCTTGGGTCAAAATAGCATTATTAGACTGAGATAAGCACTTTGGTGACATTTTCCTGTAACTTGTTCCCAGTACATTCTAAGTGGCTGCTGACTTTGTGAGGTCTCTAAAAGTGGGTTTTAGGAGCCCAACACAAAATACATGAGCCCCAATGCCTTCCTTCATACAAAACTGACACCCACTTTCCTTAAAAAATCGTGGCTCAAAATGGCATTTTTGGGCTGAGATAAGCACTTTGGTGACATTTTCCTGTAACTTGTTCCCAGTACATTCTAAGTGGCTGCTGACTTTGTGAGGTCTCTAAAAGTGGGTTTTAGGAGCCCAACACAAAATACATGAGCCCTAATGCCTTCTTTCAGACAAAACTGACTTCCACTTTCTTAAAAAAATCTTGGGTCAAAATAGCATTATTAGACTGAGATAAGCACTTTGGTGACATTTTCCTGTAACTTGTTCCCAGTACATTCTAAGTGGCTGCTGACTTTGTGAGGTCTCTAAAAGTGGGTTTTAGGAGCCCAACACAAAATACATGAGCCCCAATGCCTTCCTTCATACAAAACTGACACCCACTTTCCTTAAAAAATCGTGGCTCAAAATGGCATTTTTGGGCTGAGATAAGCACTTTGGTGACATTTTCCTGTAACTTGTTCCCAGTACATTCTAAGTGGCTGCTGACTTTGTGAGGTCTCTAAAAGTGGGTTTTAGGAGCCCAACACAAAATACATGAGCCCTAATGCCTTCTTTCAGACAAAACTGACTTCCACTTTCTTAAAAAAATCTTGGGTCAAAATAGCATTATTAGACTGAGATAAGCACTTTGGTGACATTTTCCTGTAACTTGTTCCCAGTACATTCTAAGTGGCTGCTGACTTTGTGAGGTCTCTAAAAGTGGGTTTTAGGAGCCCAACACAAAATACATGAGCCCCAATGCCTTCCTTCATACAAAACTGACACCCACTTTCCTTAAAAAATCGTGGCTCAAAATGGCATTTTTGGGCTGAGATAAGCACTTTGGTGACATTTTCCTGTAACTTGTTCCCAGTACATTCTAAGTGGCTGCTGACTTTGTGAGGTCTCTAAAAGTGGGTTTTAGGAGCCCAACACAAAATACATGAGCCCTAATGCCTTCTTTCAGACAAAACTGACTTCCACTTTCTTAAAAAAATCTTGGGTCAAAATAGCATTATTAGACTGAGATAAGCACTTTGGTGACATTTTCCTGTAACTTGTTCCCAGTACATTCTAAGTGGCTGCTGACTTTGTGAGGTCTCTAAAAGTGGGTTTTAGGAGCCCAACACAAAATACATGAGCCCCAATGCCTTCCTTCATACAAAACTGACACCCACTTTCCTTAAAAAATCGTGGCTCAAAATGGCATTTTTGGGCTGAGATAAGCACTTTGGTGACATTTTCCTGTAACTTGTTCCCAGTACATTCTAAGTGGCTGCTGACTTTGTGAGGTCTCTAAAAGTGGGTTTTAGGAGCCCAACACAAAATACATGAGCCCCAATGCCTTCCTTCATACAAAACTGACACCCACTTTCCTTAAAAAATCGTGGCTCAAAATGGCATTTTTGGGCTGAGATAAGCACTTTGGTGACATTTTCCTGTAACTTGTTCCCAGTACATTCTAAGTGGCTGCTGACTTTGTGAGGTCTCTAAAAGTGGGTTTTAGGAGCCCAACACAAAATACATGAGCCCTAATGCCTTCCTTCAGACAGAACTGACACCCACTTTCTTTAAAAAATCGTGGTTCAAAATAGCATTTTTGGGCTGAGATAAGCACTTTGGTGACATTTTCCTGTAACTTGTTCCCAGTACATTTTAAGTGGCTGCTGACTTTGTGAGGTCTGTAAAATTGGGTTTTAGGAGCCCAACACAAAATACATGAGCCCTAATGCCTTCTTTCAGACAAAACTGACTTCCACTTTCTTAAAAAAATCTTGGGTCAAAATAGCATTATTAGACTGAGATAAGCACTTTGGTGACATTTTCCTGTAACTTGTTCCCAGTACATTCTAAGTGGCTGCTGACTTTGTGAGGTCTCTAAAAGTGGGTTTTAGGAGCCCAACACAAAATACATGAGCCCCAATGCCTTCCTTCATACAAAACTGACACCCACTTTCCTTAAAAAATCGTGGCTCAAAATGGCATTTTTGGGCTGAGATAAGCACTTTGGTGACATTTTCCTGTAACTTGTTCCCAGTACATTCTAAGTGGCTGCTGACTTTGTGAGGTCTCTAAAAGTGGGTTTTAGGAGCCCAACACAAAATACATGAGCCCCAATGCCTTCCTTCATACAAAACTGACACCCACTTTCCTTAAAAAATCGTGGCTCAAAATGGCATTTTTGGGCTGAGATAAGCACTTTGGTGACATTTTCCTGTAACTTGTTCCCAGTACATTCTAAGTGGCTGCTGACTTTGTGAGGTCTCTAAAAGTGGGTTTTAGGAGCCCAACACAAAATACATGAGCCCTAATGCCTTCTTTCAGACAAAACTGACTTCCACTTTCTTAAAAAAATCTTGGGTCAAAATAGCATTATTAGACTGAGATAAGCACTTTGGTGACATTTTCCTGTAACTTGTTCCCAGTACATTCTAAGTGGCTGCTGACTTTGTGAGGTCTCTAAAAGTGGGTTTTAGGAGCCCAACACAAAATACATGAGCCCCAATGCCTTCCTTCATACAACACTGACACCCACTTTCCTTAAAAAATCGTGGCTCAAAATGGCATTTTTGGGCTGAGATAAGCACTTTGGTGACATTTTCCTGTAACTTGTTCCCAGTACATTCTAAGTGGCTGCTGACTTTGTGAGGTCTCTAAAAGTGGGTTTTAGGAGCCCAACACAAAATACATGAGCCCTAATGCCTTCTTTCAGACAAAACTGACTTCCACTTTCTTAAAAAAATCTTGGGTCAAAATAGCATTATTAGACTGAGATAAGCACTTTGGTGACATTTTCCTGTAACTTGTTCCCAGTACATTCTAAGTGGCTGCTGACTTTGTGAGGTCTCTAAAAGTGGGTTTTAGGAGCCCAACACAAAATACATGAGCCCCAATGCCTTCCTTCATACAAAACTGACACCCACTTTCCTTAAAAAATCGTGGCTCAAAATGGCATTTTTGGGCTGAGATAAGCACTTTGGTGACATTTTCCTGTAACTTGTTCCCAGTACATTCTAAGTGGCTGCTGACTTTGTGAGGTCTCTAAAAGTGGGTTTTAGGAGCCCAACACAAAATACATGAGCCCTAATGCCTTCCTTCAGACAGAACTGACACCCACTTTCTTTAAAAAATCGTGGTTCAAAATAGCATTTTTGGGCTGAGATAAGCACTTTGGTGACATTTTCCTGTAACTTGTTCCCAGTACATTTTAAGTGGCTGCTGACTTTGTGAGGTCTGTAAAATTGGGTTTTAGGAGCCCAACACAAAATACATGAGCCCTAATGCCTTCTTTCAGACAAAACTGACTTCCACTTTCTTAAAAAAATCTTGGGTCAAAATAGCATTATTAGACTGAGATAAGCACTTTGGTGACATTTTCCTGTAACTTGTTCCCAGTACATTCTAAGTGGCTGCTGACTTTGTGAGGTCTCTAAAAGTGGGTTTTAGGAGCCCAACACAAAATACATGAGCCCCAATGCCTTCCTTCATACAAAACTGACACCCACTTTCCTTAAAAAATCGTGGCTCAAAATGGCATTTTTGGGCTGAGATAAGCACTTTGGTGACATTTTCCTGTAACTTGTTCCCAGTACATTCTAAGTGGCTGCTGACTTTGTGAGGTCTCTAAAAGTGGGTTTTAGGAGCCCAACACAAAATACATGAGCCCTAATGCCTTCTTTCAGACAAAACTGACTTCCACTTTCTTAAAAAAATCTTGGGTCAAAATAGCATTATTAGACTGAGATAAGCACTTTGGTGACATTTTCCTGTAACTTGTTCCCAGTACATTCTAAGTGGCTGCTGACTTTGTGAGGTCTCTAAAAGTGGGTTTTAGGAGCCCAACACAAAATACATGAGCCCCAATGCCTTCCTTCATACAAAACTGACACCCACTTTCCTTAAAAAATCGTGGCTCAAAATGGCATTTTTGGGCTGAGATAAGCACTTTGGTGACATTTTCCTGTAACTTGTTCCCAGTACATTCTAAGTGGCTGCTGACTTTGTGAGGTCTCTAAAAGTGGGTTTTAGGAGCCCAACACAAAATACATGAGCCCTAATGCCTTCTTTCAGACAAAACTGACTTCCACTTTCTTAAAAAAATCTTGGGTCAAAATAGCATTATTAGACTGAGATAAGCACTTTGGTGACATTTTCCTGTAACTTGTTCCCAGTACATTCTAAGTGGCTGCTGACTTTGTGAGGTCTCTAAAAGTGGGTTTTAGGAGCCCAACACAAAATACATGAGCCCCAATGCCTTCCTTCATACAAAACTGACACCCACTTTCCTTAAAAAATCGTGGCTCAAAATGGCATTTTTGGGCTGAGATAAGCACTTTGGTGACATTTTCCTGTAACTTGTTCCCAGTACATTCTAAGTGGCTGCTGACTTTGTGAGGTCTCTAAAAGTGGGTTTTAGGAGCCCAACACAAAATACATGAGCCCTAATGCCTTCTTTCAGACAAAACTGACTTCCACTTTCTTAAAAAAATCTTGGGTCAAAATAGCATTATTAGACTGAGATAAGCACTTTGGTGACATTTTCCTGTAACTTGTTCCCAGTACATTCTAAGTGGCTGCTGACTTTGTGAGGTCTCTAAAAGTGGGTTTTAGGAGCCCAACACAAAATACATGAGCCCCAATGCCTTCCTTCATACAAAACTGACACCCACTTTCCTTAAAAAATCGTGGCTCAAAATGGCATTTTTGGGCTGAGATAAGCACTTTGGTGACATTTTCCTGTAACTTGTTCCCAGTACATTCTAAGTGGCTGCTGACTTTGTGAGGTCTCTAAAAGTGGGTTTTAGGAGCCCAACACAAAATACATGAGCCCCAATGCCTTCCTTCATACAAAACTGACACCCACTTTCCTTAAAAAATCGTGGCTCAAAATGGCATTTTTGGGCTGAGATAAGCACTTTGGTGACATTTTCCTGTAACTTGTTCCCAGTACATTCTAAGTGGCTGCTGACTTTGTGAGGTCTCTAAAAGTGGGTTTTAGGAGCCCAACACAAAATACATGAGCCCTAATGCCTTCTTTCAGACAAAACTGACTTCCACTTTCTTAAAAAAATCTTGGGTCAAAATAGCATTATTAGACTGAGATAAGCACTTTGGTGACATTTTCCTGTAACTTGTTCCCAGTACATTCTAAGTGGCTGCTGACTTTGTGAGGTCTCTAAAAGTGGGTTTTAGGAGCCCAACACAAAATACATGAGCCCCAATGCCTTCCTTCATACAAAACTGACACCCACTTTCCTTAAAAAATCGTGGCTCAAAATGGCATTTTTGGGCTGAGATAAGCACTTTGGTGACATTTTCCTGTAACTTGTTCCCAGTACATTCTAAGTGGCTGCTGACTTTGTGAGGTCTCTAAAAGTGGGTTTTAGGAGCCCAACACAAAATACATGAGCCCTAATGCCTTCCTTCAGACAGAACTGACACCCACTTTCTTTAAAAAATCGTGGTTCAAAATAGCATTTTTGGGCTGAGATAAGCACTTTGGTGACATTTTCCTGTAACTTGTTCCCAGTACATTTTAAGTGGCTGCTGACTTTGTGAGGTCTGTAAAATTGGGTTTTAGGAGCCCAACACAAAATACATGAGCCCTAATGCCTTCTTTCAGACAAAACTGACTTCCACTTTCTTAAAAAAATCTTGGGTCAAAATAGCATTATTAGACTGAGATAAGCACTTTGGTGACATTTTCCTGTAACTTGTTCCCAGTACATTCTAAGTGGCTGCTGACTTTGTGAGGTCTCTAAAAGTGGGTTTTAGGAGCCCAACACAAAATACATGAGCCCCAATGCCTTCCTTCATACAAAACTGACACCCACTTTCCTTAAAAAATCGTGGCTCAAAATGGCATTTTTGGGCTGAGATAAGCACTTTGGTGACATTTTCCTGTAACTTGTTCCCAGTACATTCTAAGTGGCTGCTGACTTTGTGAGGTCTCTAAAAGTGGGTTTTAGGAGCCCAACACAAAATACATGAGCCCCAATGCCTTCCTTCATACAAAACTGACACCCACTTTCCTTAAAAAATCGTGGCTCAAAATGGCATTTTTGGGCTGAGATAAGCACTTTGGTGACATTTTCCTGTAACTTGTTCCCAGTACATTCTAAGTGGCTGCTGACTTTGTGAGGTCTCTAAAAGTGGGTTTTAGGAGCCCAACACAAAATACATGAGCCCTAATGCCTTCTTTCAGACAAAACTGACTTCCACTTTCTTAAAAAAATCTTGGGTCAAAATAGCATTATTAGACTGAGATAAGCACTTTGGTGACATTTTCCTGTAACTTGTTCCCAGTACATTCTAAGTGGCTGCTGACTTTGTGAGGTCTCTAAAAGTGGGTTTTAGGAGCCCAACACAAAATACATGAGCCCCAATGCCTTCCTTCATACAACACTGACACCCACTTTCCTTAAAAAATCGTGGCTCAAAATGGCATTTTTGGGCTGAGATAAGCACTTTGGTGACATTTTCCTGTAACTTGTTCCCAGTACATTCTAAGTGGCTGCTGACTTTGTGAGGTCTCTAAAAGTGGGTTTTAGGAGCCCAACACAAAATACATGAGCCCTAATGCCTTCTTTCAGACAAAACTGACTTCCACTTTCTTAAAAAAATCTTGGGTCAAAATAGCATTATTAGACTGAGATAAGCACTTTGGTGACATTTTCCTGTAACTTGTTCCCAGTACATTCTAAGTGGCTGCTGACTTTGTGAGGTCTCTAAAAGTGGGTTTTAGGAGCCCAACACAAAATACATGAGCCCCAATGCCTTCCTTCATACAAAACTGACACCCACTTTCCTTAAAAAATCGTGGCTCAAAATGGCATTTTTGGGCTGAGATAAGCACTTTGGTGACATTTTCCTGTAACTTGTTCCCAGTACATTCTAAGTGGCTGCTGACTTTGTGAGGTCTCTAAAAGTGGGTTTTAGGAGCCCAACACAAAATACATGAGCCCTAATGCCTTCCTTCAGACAGAACTGACACCCACTTTCTTTAAAAAATCGTGGTTCAAAATAGCATTTTTGGGCTGAGATAAGCACTTTGGTGACATTTTCCTGTAACTTGTTCCCAGTACATTTTAAGTGGCTGCTGACTTTGTGAGGTCTGTAAAATTGGGTTTTAGGAGCCCAACACAAAATACATGAGCCCTAATGCCTTCTTTCAGACAAAACTGACTTCCACTTTCTTAAAAAAATCTTGGGTCAAAATAGCATTATTAGACTGAGATAAGCACTTTGGTGACATTTTCCTGTAACTTGTTCCCAGTACATTCTAAGTGGCTGCTGACTTTGTGAGGTCTCTAAAAGTGGGTTTTAGGAGCCCAACACAAAATACATGAGCCCCAATGCCTTCC
The DNA here is from genome assembly GCF_963280865.1 of Gymnoscopelus braueri. Classification (NCBI taxonomy): domain Eukaryota; kingdom Metazoa; phylum Chordata; class Actinopteri; order Myctophiformes; family Myctophidae; genus Gymnoscopelus; species Gymnoscopelus braueri. Next base: position 22,415 of record NW_027660344.1, read on the forward strand.
TTCATACAAAACTGACACCCACTTTCCTTAAAAAATCGTGGCTCAAAATGGCATTTTTGGGCTGAGATAAGCACTTTGGTGACATTTTCCTGTAACTTGTTCCCAGTACATTCTAAGTGGCTGCTGACTTTGTGAGGTCTCTAAAAGTGGGTTTTAGGAGCCCAACACAAAATACATGAGCCCTAATGCCTTCTTTCAGACAAAACTGACTTCCACTTTCTTAAAAAAATCTTGGGTCAAAATAGCATTATTAGACTGAGATAAGCACTTTGGTGACATTTTCCTGTAACTTGTTCCCAGTACATTCTAAGTGGCTGCTGACTTTGTGAGGTCTCTAAAAGTGGGTTTTAGGAGCCCAACACAAAATACATGAGCCCCAATGCCTTCCTTCATACAAAACTGACACCCACTTTCCTTAAAAAATCGTGGCTCAAAATGGCATTTTTGGGCTGAGATAAGCACTTTGGTGACATTTTCCTGTAACTTGTTCCCAGTACATTCTAAGTGGCTGCTGACTTTGTGAGGTCTCTAAAAGTGGGTTTTAGGAGCCCAACACAAAATACATGAGCCCTAATGCCTTCTTTCAGACAAAACTGACTTCCACTTTCTTAAAAAAATCTTGGGTCAAAATAGCATTATTAGACTGAGATAAGCACTTTGGTGACATTTTCCTGTAACTTGTTCCCAGTACATTCTAAGTGGCTGCTGACTTTGTGAGGTCTCTAAAAGTGGGTTTTAGGAGCCCAACACAAAATACATGAGCCCCAATGCCTTCCTTCATACAAAACTGACACCCACTTTCCTTAAAAAATCGTGGCTCAAAATGGCATTTTTGGGCTGAGATAAGCACTTTGGTGACATTTTCCTGTAACTTGTTCCCAGTACATTCTAAGTGGCTGCTGACTTTGTGAGGTCTCTAAAAGTGGGTTTTAGGAGCCCAACACAAAATACATGAGCCCTAATGCCTTCTTTCAGACAAAACTGACTTCCACTTTCTTAAAAAAATCTTGGGTCAAAATAGCATTATTAGACTGAGATAAGCACTTTGGTGACATTTTCCTGTAACTTGTTCCCAGTACATTCTAAGTGGCTGCTGACTTTGTGAGGTCTCTAAAAGTGGGTTTTAGGAGCCCAACACAAAATACATGAGCCCCAATGCCTTCCTTCATACAAAACTGACACCCACTTTCCTTAAAAAATCGTGGCTCAAAATGGCATTTTTGGGCTGAGATAAGCACTTTGGTGACATTTTCCTGTAACTTGTTCCCAGTACATTCTAAGTGGCTGCTGACTTTGTGAGGTCTCTAAAAGTGGGTTTTAGGAGCCCAACACAAAATACATGAGCCCCAATGCCTTCCTTCATACAAAACTGACACCCACTTTCCTTAAAAAATCGTGGCTCAAAATGGCATTTTTGGGCTGAGATAAGCACTTTGGTGACATTTTCCTGTAACTTGTTCCCAGTACATTCTAAGTGGCTGCTGACTTTGTGAGGTCTCTAAAAGTGGGTTTTAGGAGCCCAACACAAAATACATGAGCCCTAATGCCTTCTTTCAGACAAAACTGACTTCCACTTTCTTAAAAAAATCTTGGGTCAAAATAGCATTATTAGACTGAGATAAGCACTTTGGTGACATTTTCCTGTAACTTGTTCCCAGTACATTCTAAGTGGCTGCTGACTTTGTGAGGTCTCTAAAAGTGGGTTTTAGGAGCCCAACACAAAATACATGAGCCCCAATGCCTTCCTTCATACAAAACTGACACCCCACTTTCCTTAAAAAATCGTGGCTCAAAATGGCATTTTTGGGCTGAGATAAGCACTTTGGTGACATTTTCCTGTAACTTGTTCCCAGTACATTCTAAGTGGCTGCTGACTTTGTGAGGTCTCTAAAAGTGGGTTTTAGGAGCCCAACACAAAATACATGAGCCCTAATGCCTTCCTTCAGACAGAACTGACACCCACTTTCTTTAAAAAATCGTGGTTCAAAATAGCATTTTTGGGCTGAGATAAGCACTTTGGTGACATTTTCCTGTAACTTGTTCCCAGTACATTTTAAGTGGCTGCTGACTTTGTGAGGTCTGTAAAATTGGGTTTTAGGAGCCCAACACAAAATACATGAGCCCTAATGCCTTCTTTCAGACAAAACTGACTTCCACTTTCTTAAAAAAATCTTGGGTCAAAATAGCATTATTAGACTGAGATAAGCACTTTGGTGACATTTTCCTGTAACTTGTTCCCAGTACATTCTAAGTGGCTGCTGACTTTGTGAGGTCTCTAAAAGTGGGTTTTAGGAGCCCAACACAAAATACATGAGCCCCAATGCCTTCCTTCATACAAAACTGACACCCACTTTCCTTAAAAAATCGTGGCTCAAAATGGCATTTTTGGGCTGAGATAAGCACTTTGGTGACATTTTCCTGTAACTTGTTCCAGTACATTCTAAGTGGCTGCTGACTTTGTGAGGTCTCTAAAAGTGGGTTTTAGGAGCCCAACACAAAATACATGAGCCCCAATGCCTTCCTTCATACAAAACTGACACCCACTTTCCTTAAAAAATCGTGGCTCAAAATGGCATTTTTGGGCTGAGATAAGCACTTTGGTGACATTTTCCTGTAACTTGTTCCCAGTACATTCTAAGTGGCTGCTGACTTTGTGAGGTCTCTAAAAGTGGGTTTTAGGAGCCCAACACAAAATACATGAGCCCTAATGCCTTCTTTCAGACAAAACTGACTTCCACTTTCTTAAAAAAATCTTGGGTCAAAATAGCATTATTAGACTGAGATAAGCACTTTGGTGACATTTTCCTGTAACTTGTTCCCAGTACATTCTAAGTGGCTGCTGACTTTGTGAGGTCTCTAAAAGTGGGTTTTAGGAGCCCAACACAAAATACATGAGCCCCAATGCCTTCCTTCATACAAAACTGACACCCACTTTCCTTAAAAAATCGTGGCTCAAAATGGCATTTTTGGGCTGAGATAAGCACTTTGGTGACATTTTCCTGTAACTTGTTCCCAGTACATTCTAAGTGGCTGCTGACTTTGTGAGGTCTCTAAAAGTGGGTTTTAGGAGCCCAACACAAAATACATGAGCCCTAATGCCTTCTTTCAGACAAAACTGACTTCCACTTTCTTAAAAAAATCTTGGGTCAAAATAGCATTATTAGACTGAGATAAGCACTTTGGTGACATTTTCCTGTAACTTGTTCCCAGTACATTCTAAGTGGCTGCTGACTTTGTGAGGTCTCTAAAAGTGGGTTTTAGGAGCCCAACACAAAATACATGAGCCCCAATGCCTTCCTTCATACAAAACTGACACCCACTTTCCTTAAAAAATCGTGGCTCAAAATGGCATTTTTGGGCTGAGATAAGCACTTTGGTGACATTTTCCTGTAACTTGTTCCCAGTACATTCTAAGTGGCTGCTGACTTTGTGAGGTCTCTAAAAGTGGGTTTTAGGAGCCCAACACAAAATACATGAGCCCCAATGCCTTCCTTCATACAAAACTGACACCCACTTTCCTTAAAAAATCGTGGCTCAAAATGGCATTTTTGGGCTGAGATAAGCACTTTGGTGACATTTTCCTGTAACTTGTTCCCAGTACATTCTAAGTGGCTGCTGACTTTGTGAGGTCTCTAAAAGTGGGTTTTAGGAGCCCAACACAAAATACATGAGCCCTAATGCCTTCTTTCAGACAAAACTGACTTCCACTTTCTTAAAAAAATCTTGGGTCAAAATAGCATTATTAGACTGAGATAAGCACTTTGGTGACATTTTCCTGTAACTTGTTCCCAGTACATTCTAAGTGGCTGCTGACTTTGTGAGGTCTCTAAAAGTGGGTTTTAGGAGCCCAACACAAAATACATGAGCCCCAATGCCTTCCTTCATACAAAACTGACACCCACTTTCCTTAAAAAATCGTGGCTCAAAATGGCATTTTTGGGCTGAGATAAGCACTTTGGTGACATTTTCCTGTAACTTGTTCCAGTACATTCTAAGTGGCTGCTGACTTTGTGAGGTCTCTAAAAGTGGGTTTTAGGAGCCCAACACAAAATACATGAGCCCTAATGCCTTCCTTCAGACAGAACTGACACCCACTTTCTTTAAAAAATCGTGGTTCAAAATAGCATTTTTGGGCTGAGATAAGCACTTTGGTGACATTTTCCTGTAACTTGTTCCCAGTACATTTTAAGTGGCTGCTGACTTTGTGAGGTCTGTAAAATTGGGTTTTAGGAGCCCAACACAAAATACATGAGCCCTAATGCCTTCTTTCAGACAAAACTGACTTCCACTTTCTTAAAAAAATCTTGGGTCAAAATAGCATTATTAGACTGAGATAAGCACTTTGGTGACATTTTCCTGTAACTTGTTCCCAGTACATTCTAAGTGGCTGCTGACTTTGTGAGGTCTCTAAAAGTGGGTTTTAGGAGCCCAACACAAAATACATGAGCCCCAATGCCTTCCTTCATACAAAACTGACACCCACTTTCCTTAAAAAATCGTGGCTCAAAATGGCATTTTTGGGCTGAGATAAGCACTTTGGTGACATTTTCCTGTAACTTGTTCCCAGTACATTCTAAGTGGCTGCTGACTTTGTGAGGTCTCTAAAAGTGGGTTTTAGGAGCCCAACACAAAATACATGAGCCCCAATGCCTTCCTTCATACAAAACTGACACCCACTTTCCTTAAAAAATCGTGGCTCAAAATGGCATTTTTGGGCTGAGATTAAGCACTTTGGTGACATTTTCCTGTAACTTGTTCCCAGTACATTCTAAGTGGCTGCTGACTTTGTGAGGTCTCTAAAAGTGGGTTTTAGGAGCCCAACACAAAATACATGAGCCCTAATGCCTTCTTTCAGACAAAACTGACTTCCACTTTCTTAAAAAAATCTTGGGTCAAAATAGCATTATTAGACTGAGATAAGCACTTTGGTGACATTTTCCTGTAACTTGTTCCCAGTACATTCTAAGTGGCTGCTGACTTTGTGAGGTCTCTAAAAGTGGGTTTTAGGAGCCCAACACAAAATACATGAGCCCCAATGCCTTCCTTCATACAAAACTGACACCCACTTTCCTTAAAAAATCGTGGCTCAAAATGGCATTTTTGGGCTGAGATAAGCACTTTGGTGACATTTTCCTGTAACTTGTTCCCAGTACATTCTAAGTGGCTGCTGACTTTGTGAGGTCTCTAAAAGTGGGTTTTAGGAGCCCAACACAAAATACATGAGCCCTAATGCCTTCCTTCAGACAGAACTGACACCCACTTTCTTTAAAAAATCGTGGTTCAAAATAGCATTTTTGGGCTGAGATAAGCACTTTGGTGACATTTTCCTGTAACTTGTTCCCAGTACATTTTAAGTGGCTGCTGACTTTGTGAGGTCTGTAAAATTGGGTTTTAGGAGCCCAACACAAAATACATGAGCCCTAATGCCTTCTTTCAGACAAAACTGACTTCCACTTTCTTAAAAAAATCTTGGGTCAAAATAGCATTATTAGACTGAGATAAGCACTTTGGTGACATTTTCCTGTAACTTGTTCCCAGTACATTCTAAGTGGCTGCTGACTTTGTGAGGTCTCTAAAAGTGGGTTTTAGGAGCCCAACACAAAATACATGAGCCCCAATGCCTTCCTTCATACAAAACTGACACCCACTTTCCTTAAAAAATCGTGGCTCAAAATGGCATTTTTGGGCTGAGATAAGCACTTTGGTGACATTTTCCTGTAACTTGTTCCCAGTACATTCTAAGTGGCTGCTGACTTTGTGAGGTCTCTAAAAGTGGGTTTTAGGAGCCCAACACAAAATACATGAGCCCTAATGCCTTCTTTCAGACAAAACTGACTTCCACTTTCTTAAAAAAATCTTGGGTCAAAATAGCATTATTAGACTGAGATAAGCACTTTGGTGACATTTTCCTGTAACTTGTTCCCAGTACATTCTAAGTGGCTGCTGACTTTGTGAGGTCTCTAAAAGTGGGTTTTAGGAGCCCAACACAAAATACATGAGCCCCAATGCCTTCCTTCATACAAAACTGACACCCACTTTCCTTAAAAAATCGTGGCTCAAAATGGCATTTTTGGGCTGAGATAAGCACTTTGGTGACATTTTCCTGTAACTTGTTCCCAGTACATTCTAAGTGGCTGCTGACTTTGTGAGGTCTCTAAAAGTGGGTTTTAGGAGCCCAACACAAAATACATGAGCCCTAATGCCTTCTTTCAGACAAAACTGACTTCCACTTTCTTAAAAAAATCTTGGGTCAAAATAGCATTATTAGACTGAGATAAGCACTTTGGTGACATTTTCCTGTAACTTGTTCCCAGTACATTCTAAGTGGCTGCTGACTTTGTGAGGTCTCTAAAAGTGGGTTTTAGGAGCCCAACACAAAATACATGAGCCCCAATGCCTTCCTTCATACAAAACTGACACCCACTTTCCTTAAAAAATCGTGGCTCAAAATGGCATTTTTGGGCTGAGATAAGCACTTTGGTGACATTTTCCTGTAACTTGTTCCCAGTACATTCTAAGTGGCTGCTGACTTTGTGAGGTCTCTAAAAGTGGGTTTTAGGAGCCCAACACAAAATACATGAGCCCTAATGCCTTCTTTCAGACAAAACTGACTTCCACTTTCTTAAAAAAATCTTGGGTCAAAATAGCATTATTAGACTGAGATAAGCACTTTGGTGACATTTTCCTGTAACTTGTTCCCAGTACATTCTAAGTGGCTGCTGACTTTGTGAGGTCTCTAAAAGTGGGTTTTAGGAGCCCAACACAAAATACATGAGCCCCAATGCCTTCCTTCATACAAAACTGACACCCACTTTCCTTAAAAAATCGTGGCTCAAAATGGCATTTTTGGGCTGAGATAAGCACTTTGGTGACATTTTCCTGTAACTTGTTCCCAGTACATTCTAAGTGGCTGCTGACTTTGTGAGGTCTCTAAAAGTGGGTTTTAGGAGCCCAACACAAAATACATGAGCCCTAATGCCTTCTTTCAGACAAAACTGACTTCCACTTTCTTAAAAAAATCTTGGGTCAAAATAGCATTATTAGACTGAGATAAGCACTTTGGTGACATTTTCCTGTAACTTGTTCCCAGTACATTCTAAGTGGCTGCTGACTTTGTGAGGTCTCTAAAAGTGGGTTTTAGGAGCCCAACACAAAATACATGAGCCCCAATGCCTTCCTTCATACAAAACTGACACCCACTTTCCTTAAAAAATCGTGGCTCAAAATGGCATTTTTGGGCTGAGATAAGCACTTTGGTGACATTTTCCTGTAACTTGTTCCCAGTACATTCTAAGTGGCTGCTGACTTTGTGAGGTCTCTAAAAGTGGGTTTTAGGAGCCCAACACAAAATACATGAGCCCCAATGCCTTCCTTCATACAAAACTGACACCCACTTTCCTTAAAAAATCGTGGCTCAAAATGGCATTTTTGGGCTGAGATAAGCACTTTGGTGACATTTTCCTGTAACTTGTTCCCAGTACATTCTAAGTGGCTGCTGACTTTGTGAGGTCTCTAAAAGTGGGTTTTAGGAGCCCAACACAAAATACATGAGCCCTAATGCCTTCTTTCAGACAAAACTGACTTCCACTTTCTTAAAAAAATCTTGGGTCAAAATAGCATTATTAGACTGAGATAAGCACTTTGGTGACATTTTCCTGTAACTTGTTCCCAGTACATTCTAAGTGGCTGCTGACTTTGTGAGGTCTCTAAAAGTGGGTTTTAGGAGCCCAACACAAAATACATGAGCCCCAATGCCTTCCTTCATACAAAACTGACACCCACTTTCCTTAAAAAATCGTGGCTCAAAATGGCATTTTTGGGCTGAGATAAGCACTTTGGTGACATTTTCCTGTAACTTGTTCCCAGTACATTCTAAGTGGCTGCTGACTTTGTGAGGTCTCTAAAAGTGGGTTTTAGGAGCCCAACACAAAATACATGAGCCCTAATGCCTTCTTTCAGACAAAACTGACTTCCACTTTCTTAAAAAAATCTTGGGTCAAAATAGCATTATTAGACTGAGATAAGCACTTTGGTGACATTTTCCTGTAACTTGTTCCCAGTACATTCTAAGTGGCTGCTGACTTTGTGAGGTCTCTAAAAGTGGGTTTTAGGAGCCCGACACAAAATACATGAGCCCCAATGCCTTCCTTCATACAAAACTGACACCCACTTTCCTTAAAAAATTGTGGCTCAAAATGGCATTTTTGGGCTGAGATAAGCACTTTGGTGACATTTTCCTGTAACTTGTTCCCAGTACATTCTAAGTGGCTGCTGACTTTGTGAGGTCTCTAAAAGTGGGTTTTAGGAGCCCAACACAAAATACATGAGCCCTAATGCCTTCTTTCAGACAAAACTGACTTCCACTTTCTTAAAAAAATCTTGGGTCAAAATAGCATTATTAGACTGAGATAAGCACTTTGGTGACATTTTCCTGTAACTTGTTCCCAGTACATTCTAAGTGGCTGCTGACTTTGTGAGGTCTCTAAAAGTGGGTTTTAGGAGCCCAACACAAAATACATGAGCCCCAATGCCTTCCTTCATACAAAACTGACACCCACTTTCCTTAAAAAATCGTGGCTCAAAATGGCATTTTTGGGCTGAGATAAGCACTTTGGTGACATTTTCCTGTAACTTGTTCCCAGTACATTCTAAGTGGCTGCTGACTTTGTGAGGTCTCTAAAAGTGGGTTTTAGGAGCCCAACACAAAATACATGAGCCCTAATGCCTTCTTTCAGACAAAACTGACTTCCACTTTCTTAAAAAAATCTTGGGTCAAAATAGCATTATTAGACTGAGATAAGCACTTTGGTGACATTTTCCTGTAACTTGTTCCCAGTACATTCTAAGTGGCTGCTGACTTTGTGAGGTCTCTAAAAGTGGGTTTTAGGAGCCCAACACAAAATACATGAGCCCCAATGCCTTCCTTCATACAAAACTGACACCCACTTTCCTTAAAAAATCGTGGCTCAAAATGGCATTTTTGGGCTGAGATAAGCACTTTGGTGACATTTTCCTGTAACTTGTTCCCAGTACATTCTAAGTGGCTGCTGACTTTGTGAGGTCTCTAAAAGTGGGTTTTAGGAGCCCAACACAAAATACATGAGCCCTAATGCCTTCTTTCAGACAAAACTGACTTCCACTTTCTTAAAAAAATCTTGGGTCAAAATAGCATTATTAGACTGAGATAAGCACTTTGGTGACATTTTCCTGTAACTTGTTCCCAGTACATTCTAAGTGGCTGCTGACTTTGTGAGGTCTCTAAAAGTGGGTTTTAGGAGCCCAACACAAAATACATGAGCCCCAATGCCTTCCTTCATACAAAACTGACACCCACTTTCCTTAAAAAATCGTGGCTCAAAATGGCATTTTTGGGCTGAGATAAGCACTTTGGTGACATTTTCCTGTAACTTGTTCCCAGTACATTCTAAGTGGCTGCTGACTTTGTGAGGTCTCTAAAAGTGGGTTTTAGGAGCCCAACACAAAATACATGAGCCCTAATGCCTTCTTTCAGACAAAACTGACTTCCACTTTCTTAAAAAAATCTTGGGTCAAAATAGCATTATTAGACTGAGATAAGCACTTTGGTGACATTTTCCTGTAACTTGTTCCCAGTACATTCTAAGTGGCTGCTGACTTTGTGAGGTCTCTAAAAGTGGGTTTTAGGAGCCCAACACAAAATACATGAGCCCCAATGCCTTCCTTCATACAAAACTGACACCCACTTTCCTTAAAAAATCGTGGCTCAAAATGGCATTTTTGGGCTGAGATAAGCACTTTGGTGACATTTTCCTGTAACTTGTTCCCAGTACATTCTAAGTGGCTGCTGACTTTGTGAGGTCTCTAAAAGTGGGTTTTAGGAGCCCAACACAAAATACATGAGCCCTAATGCCTTCTTTCAGACAAAACTGACTTCCACTTTCTTAAAAAAATCTTGGGTCAAAATAGCATTATTAGACTGAGATAAGCACTTTGGTGACATTTTCCTGTAACTTGTTCCCAGTACATTCTAAGTGGCTGCTGACTTTGTGAGGTCTCTAAAAGTGGGTTTTAGGAGCCCAACACAAAATACATGAGCCCCAATGCCTTCCTTCATACAAAACTGACACCCACTTTCCTTAAAAAATCGTGGCTCAAAATGGCATTTTTGGGCTGAGATAAGCACTTTGGTGACATTTTCCTGTAACTTGTTCCCAGTACATTCTAAGTGGCTGCTGACTTTGTGAGGTCTCTAAAAGTGGGTTTTAGGAGCCCAACACAAAATACATGAGCCCTAATGCCTTCTTTCAGACAAAACTGACTTCCACTTTCTTAAAAAAATCTTGGGTCAAAATAGCATTATTAGACTGAGATAAGCACTTTGGTGACATTTTCCTGTAACTTGTTCCCAGTACATTCTAAGTGGCTGCTGACTTTGTGAGGTCTCTAAAAGTGGGTTTTAGGAGCCCAACACAAAATACATGAGCCCCAATGCCTTCCTTCATACAAAACTGACACCCACTTTCCTTAAAAAATCGTGGCTCAAAATGGCATTTTTGGGCTGAGATAAGCACTTTGGTGACATTTTCCTGTAACTTGTTCCCAGTACATTCTAAGTGGCTGCTGACTTTGTGAGGTCTCTAAAAGTGGGTTTTAGGAGCCCAACACAAAATACATGAGCCCTAATGCCTTCTTTCAGACAAAACTGACTTCCACTTTCTTAAAAAAATCTTGGGTCAAAATAGCATTATTAGACTGAGATAAGCACTTTGGTGACATTTTCCTGTAACTTGTTCCCAGTACATTCTAAGTGGCTGCTGACTTTGTGAGGTCTCTAAAAGTGGGTTTTAGGAGCCCAACACAAAATACATGAGCCCCAATGCCTTCCTTCATACAAAACTGACACCCACTTTCCTTAAAAAATCGTGGCTCAAAATGGCATTTTTGGGCTGAGATAAGCACTTTGGTGACATTTTCCTGTAACTTGTTCCCAGTACATTCTAAGTGGCTGCTGACTTTGTGAGGTCTCTAAAAGTGGGTTTTAGGAGCCCAACACAAAATACATGAGCCCTAATGCCTTCTTTCAGACAAAACTGACTTCCACTTTCTTAAAAAAATCTTGGGTCAAAATAGCATTATTAGACTGAGATAAGCACTTTGGTGACATTTTCCTGTAACTTGTTCCCAGTACATTCTAAGTGGCTGCTGACTTTGTGAGGTCTCTAAAAGTGGGTTTTAGGAGCCCAACACAAAATACATGAGCCCCAATGCCTTCCTTCATACAAAACTGACACCCACTTTCCTTAAAAAATCGTGGCTCAAAATGGCATTTTTGGGCTGAGATAAGCACTTTGGTGACATTTTCCTGTAACTTGTTCCCAGTACATTCTAAGTGGCTGCTGACTTTGTGAGGTCTCTAAAAGTGGGTTTTAGGAGCCCAACACAAAATACATGAGCCCTAATGCCTTCTTTCAGACAAAACTGACTTCCACTTTCTTAAAAAAATCTTGGGTCAAAATAGCATTATTAGACTGAGATAAGCACTTTGGTGACATTTTCCTGTAACTTGTTCCCAGTACATTCTAAGTGGCTGCTGACTTTGTGAGGTCTCTAAAAGTGGGTTTTAGGAGCCCAACACAAAATACATGAGCCCCAATGCCTTCCTTCATACAAAACTGACACCCACTTTCCTTAAAAAATCGTGGCTCAAAATGGCATTTTTGGGCTGAGATAAGCACTTTGGTGACATTTTCCTGTAACTTGTTCCCAGTACATTCTAAGTGGCTGCTGACTTTGTGAGGTCTCTAAAAGTGGGTTTTAGGAGCCCAACACAAAATACATGAGCCCCAATGCCTTCCTTCATACAAAACTGACACCCACTTTCCTTAAAAAATCGTGGCTCAAAATGGCATTTTTGGGCTGAGATAAGCACTTTGGTGACATTTTCCTGTAACTTGTTCCCAGTACATTCTAAGTGGCTGCTGACTTTGTGAGGTCTCTAAAAGTGGGTTTTAGGAGCCCAACACAAAATACATGAGCCCTAATGCCTTCTTTCAGACAAAACTGACTTCCACTTTCTTAAAAAAATCTTGGGTCAAAATAGCATTATTAGACTGAGATAAGCACTTTGGTGACATTTTCCTGTAACTTGTTCCCAGTACATTCTAAGTGGCTGCTGACTTTGTGAGGTCTCTAAAAGTGGGTTTTAGGAGCCCAACACAAAATACATGAGCCCCAATGCCTTCCTTCATACAAAACTGACACCCACTTTCCTTAAAAAATCGTGGCTCAAAATGGCATTTTTGGGCTGAGATAAGCACTTTGGTGACATTTTCCTGTAACTTGTTCCCAGTACATTCTAAGTGGCTGCTGACTTTGTGAGGTCTCTAAAAGTGGGTTTTAGGAGCCCAACACAAAATACATGAGCCCTAATGCCTTCTTTCAGACAAAACTGACTTCCACTTTCTTAAAAAAATCTTGGGTCAAAATAGCATTATTAGACTGAGATAAGCACTTTGGTGACATTTTCCTGTAACTTGTTCCCAGTACATTCTAAGTGGCTGCTGACTTTGTGAGGTCTCTAAAAGTGGGTTTTAGGAGCCCAACACAAAATACATGAGCCCCAATGCCTTCCTTCATACAAAACTGACACCCACTTTCCTTAAAAAATCGTGGCTCAAAATGGCATTTTTGGGCTGAGATAAGCACTTTGGTGACATTTTCCTGTAACTTGTTCCCAGTACATTCTAAGTGGCTGCTGACTTTGTGAGGTCTCTAAAAGTGGGTTTTAGGAGCCCAACACAAAATACATGAGCCCTAATGCCTTCTTTCAGACAAAACTGACTTCCACTTTCTTAAAAAAATCTTGGGTCAAAATAGCATTATTAGACTGAGATAAGCACTTTGGTGACATTTTCCTGTAACTTGTTCCCAGTACATTCTAAGTGGCTGCTGACTTTGTGAGGTCTCTAAAAGTGGGTTTTAGGAGCCCAACACAAAATACATGAGCCCCAATGCCTTCCTTCATACAAAACTGACACCCACTTTCCTTAAAAAATCGTGGCTCAAAATGGCATTTTTGGGCTGAGATAAGCACTTTGGTGACATTTTCCTGTAACTTGTTCCCAGTACATTCTAAGTGGCTGCTGACTTTGTGAGGTCTCTAAAAGTGGGTTTTAGGAGCCCAACACAAAATACATGAGCCCCAATGCCTTCCTTCATACAAAACTGACACCCACTTTCCTTAAAAAATCGTGGCTCAAAATGGCATTTTTGGGCTGAGATAAGCACTTTGGTGACATTTTCCTGTAACTTGTTCCCAGTACATTCTAAGTGGCTGCTGACTTTGTGAGGTCTCTAAAAGTGGGTTTTAGGAGCCCAACACAAAATACATGAGCCCTAATGCCTTCTTTCAGACAAAACTGACTTCCACTTTCTTAAAAAAATCTTGGGTCAAAATAGCATTATTAGACTGAGATAAGCACTTTGGTGACATTTTCCTGTAACTTGTTCCCAGTACATTCTAAGTGGCTGCTGACTTTGTGAGGTCTCTAAAAGTGGGTTTTAGGAGCCCAACACAAAATACATGAGCCCCAATGCCTTCCTTCATACAAAACTGACACCCACTTTCCTTAAAAAATCGTGGCTCAAAATGGCATTTTTGGGCTGAGATAAGCACTTTGGTGACATTTTCCTGTAACTTGTTCCCAGTACATTCTAAGTGGCTGCTGACTTTGTGAGGTCTCTAAAAGTGGGTTTTAGGAGCCCAACACAAAATACATGAGCCCTAATGCCTTCCTTCAGACAGAACTGACACCCACTTTCTTTAAAAAATCGTGGTTCAAAATAGCATTTTTGGGCTGAGATAAGCACTTTGGTGACATTTTCCTGTAACTTGTTCCCAGTACATTTTAAGTGGCTGCTGACTTTGTGAGGTCTGTAAAATTGGGTTTTAGGAGCCCAACACAAAATACATGAGCCCTAATGCCTTCTTTCAGACAAAACTGACTTCCACTTTCTTAAAAAAATCTTGGGTCAAAATAGCATTATTAGACTGAGATAAGCACTTTGGTGACATTTTCCTGTAACTTGTTCCCAGTACATTCTAAGTGGCTGCTGACTTTGTGAGGTCTCTAAAAGTGGGTTTTAGGAGCCCAACACAAAATACATGAGCCCCAATGCCTTCCTTCATACAAAACTGACACCCACTTTCCTTAAAAAATCGTGGCTCAAAATGGCATTTTTGGGCTGAGATAAGCACTTTGGTGACATTTTCCTGTAACTTGTTCCCAGTACATTCTAAGTGGCTGCTGACTTTGTGAGGTCTCTAAAAGTGGGTTTTAGGAGCCCAACACAAAATACATGAGCCCCAATGCCTTCCTTCATACAAAACTGACACCCACTTTCCTTAAAAAATCGTGGCTCAAAATGGCATTTTTGGGCTGAGATAAGCACTTTGGTGACATTTTCCTGTAACTTGTTCCCAGTACATTCTAAGTGGCTGCTGACTTTGTGAGGTCTCTAAAAGTGGGTTTTAGGAGCCCAACACAAAATACATGAGCCCTAATGCCTTCTTTCAGACAAAACTGACTTCCACTTTCTTAAAAAAATCTTGGGTCAAAATAGCATTATTAGACTGAGATAAGCACTTTGGTGACATTTTCCTGTAACTTGTTCCCAGTACATTCTAAGTGGCTGCTGACTTTGTGAGGTCTCTAAAAGTGGGTTTTAGGAGCCCAACACAAAATACATGAGCCCCAATGCCTTCCTTCATACAAAACTGACACCCACTTTCCTTAAAAAATCGTGGCTCAAAATGGCATTTTTGGGCTGAGATAAGCACTTTGGTGACATTTTCCTGTAACTTGTTCCCAGTACATTCTAAGTGGCTGCTGACTTTGTGAGGTCTCTAAAAGTGGGTTTTAGGAGCCCAACACAAAATACATGAGCCCTAATGCCTTCCTTCAGACAGAACTGACACCCACTTTCTTTAAAAAATCGTGGTTCAAAATAGCATTTTTGGGCTGAGATAAGCACTTTGGTGACATTTTCCTGTAACTTGTTCCCAGTACATTTTAAGTGGCTGCTGACTTTGTGAGGTCTGTAAAATTGGGTTTTAGGAGCCCAACACAAAATACATGAGCCCTAATGCCTTCTTTCAGACAAAACTGACTTCCACTTTCTTAAAAAAATCTTGGGTCAAAATAGCATTATTAGACTGAGATAAGCACTTTGGTGACATTTTCCTGTAACTTGTTCCCAGTACATTCTAAGTGGCTGCTGACTTTGTGAGGTCTCTAAAAGTGGGTTTTAGGAGCCCAACACAAAATACATGAGCCCCAATGCCTTCCTTCATACAAAACTGACACCCACTTTCCTTAAAAAATCGTGGCTCAAAATGGCATTTTTGGGCTGAGATAAGCACTTTGGTGACATTTTCCTGTAACTTGTTCCCAGTACATTCTAAGTGGCTGCTGACTTTGTGAGGTCTCTAAAAGTGGGTTTTAGGAGCCCAACACAAAATACATGAGCCCCAATGCCTTCCTTCATACAAAACTGACACCCACTTTCCTTAAAAAATCGTGGCTCAAAATGGCATTTTTGGGCTGAGATAAGCACTTTGGTGACATTTTCCTGTAACTTGTTCCCAGTACATTCTAAGTGGCTGCTGACTTTGTGAGGTCTCTAAAAGTGGGTTTTAGGAGCCCAACACAAAATACATGAGCCCTAATGCCTTCTTTCAGACAAAACTGACTTCCACTTTCTTAAAAAAATCTTGGGTCAAAATAGCATTATTAGACTGAGATAAGCACTTTGGTGACATTTTCCTGTAACTTGTTCCCAGTACATTCTAAGTGGCTGCTGACTTTGTGAGGTCTCTAAAAGTGGGTTTTAGGAGCCCAACACAAAATACATGAGCCCCAATGCCTTCCTTCATACAACACTGACACCCACTTTCCTTAAAAAATCGTGGCTCAAAATGGCATTTTTGGGCTGAGATAAGCACTTTGGTGACATTTTCCTGTAACTTGTTCCCAGTACATTCTAAGTGGCTGCTGACTTTGTGAGGTCTCTAAAAGTGGGTTTTAGGAGCCCAACACAAAATACATGAGCCCTAATGCCTTCTTTCAGACAAAACTGACTTCCACTTTCTTAAAAAAATCTTGGGTCAAAATAGCATTATTAGACTGAGATAAGCACTTTGGTGACATTTTCCTGTAACTTGTTCCCAGTACATTCTAAGTGGCTGCTGACTTTGTGAGGTCTCTAAAAGTGGGTTTTAGGAGCCCAACACAAAATACATGAGCCCCAATGCCTTCCTTCATACAAAACTGACACCCACTTTCCTTAAAAAATCGTGGCTCAAAATGGCATTTTTGGGCTGAGATAAGCACTTTGGTGACATTTTCCTGTAACTTGTTCCCAGTACATTCTAAGTGGCTGCTGACTTTGTGAGGTCTCTAAAAGTGGGTTTTAGGAGCCCAACACAAAATACATGAGCCCTAATGCCTTCCTTCAGACAGAACTGACACCCACTTTCTTTAAAAAATCGTGGTTCAAAATAGCATTTTTGGGCTGAGATAAGCACTTTGGTGACATTTTCCTGTAACTTGTTCCCAGTACATTTTAAGTGGCTGCTGACTTTGTGAGGTCTGTAAAATTGGGTTTTAGGAGCCCAACACAAAATACATGAGCCCTAATGCCTTCTTTCAGACAAAACTGACTTCCACTTTCTTAAAAAAATCTTGGGTCAAAATAGCATTATTAGACTGAGATAAGCACTTTGGTGACATTTTCCTGTAACTTGTTCCCAGTACATTCTAAGTGGCTGCTGACTTTGTGAGGTCTCTAAAAGTGGGTTTTAGGAGCCCAACACAAAATACATGAGCCCCAATGCCTTCCTTCATACAAAACTGACACCCACTTTCCTTAAAAAATCGTGGCTCAAAATGGCATTTTTGGGCTGAGATAAGCACTTTGGTGACATTTTCCTGTAACTTGTTCCCAGTACATTCTAAGTGGCTGCTGACTTTGTGAGGTCTCTAAAAGTGGGTTTTAGGAGCCCAACACAAAATACATGAGCCCTAATGCCTTCTTTCAGACAAAACTGACTTCCACTTTCTTAAAAAAATCTTGGGTCAAAATAGCATTATTAGACTGAGATAAGCACTTTGGTGACATTTTCCTGTAACTTGTTCCCAGTACATTCTAAGTGGCTGCTGACTTTGTGAGGTCTCTAAAAGTGGGTTTTAGGAGCCCAACACAAAATACATGAGCCCCAATGCCTTCCTTCATACAAAACTGACACCCACTTTCCTTAAAAAATCGTGGCTCAAAATGGCATTTTTGGGCTGAGATAAGCACTTTGGTGACATTTTCCTGTAACTTGTTCCCAGTACATTCTAAGTGGCTGCTGACTTTGTGAGGTCTCTAAAAGTGGGTTTTAGGAGCCCAACACAAAATACATGAGCCCTAATGCCTTCTTTCAGACAAAACTGACTTCCACTTTCTTAAAAAAATCTTGGGTCAAAATAGCATTATTAGACTGAGATAAGCACTTTGGTGACATTTTCCTGTAACTTGTTCCCAGTACATTCTAAGTGGCTGCTGACTTTGTGAGGTCTCTAAAAGTGGGTTTTAGGAGCCCAACACAAAATACATGAGCCCCAATGCCTTCCTTCATACAAAACTGACACCCACTTTCCTTAAAAAATCGTGGCTCAAAATGGCATTTTTGGGCTGAGATAAGCACTTTGGTGACATTTTCCTGTAACTTGTTCCCAGTACATTCTAAGTGGCTGCTGACTTTGTGAGGTCTCTAAAAGTGGGTTTTAGGAGCCCAACACAAAATACATGAGCCCTAATGCCTTCTTTCAGACAAAACTGACTTCCACTTTCTTAAAAAAATCTTGGGTCAAAATAGCATTATTAGACTGAGATAAGCACTTTGGTGACATTTTCCTGTAACTTGTTCCCAGTACATTCTAAGTGGCTGCTGACTTTGTGAGGTCTCTAAAAGTGGGTTTTAGGAGCCCAACACAAAATACATGAGCCCCAATGCCTTCCTTCATACAAAACTGACACCCACTTTCCTTAAAAAATCGTGGCTCAAAATGGCATTTTTGGGCTGAGATAAGCACTTTGGTGACATTTTCCTGTAACTTGTTCCCAGTACATTCTAAGTGGCTGCTGACTTTGTGAGGTCTCTAAAAGTGGGTTTTAGGAGCCCAACACAAAATACATGAGCCCCAATGCCTTCCTTCATACAAAACTGACACCCACTTTCCTTAAAAAGTCGTGGCTCAAAATGGCATTTTTGGGCTGAGATAAGCACTTTGGTGACATTTTCCTGTAACTTGTTCCCAGTACATTCTAAGTGGCTGCTGACTTTGTGAGGTCTCTAAAAGTGGGTTTTAGGAGCCCAACACAAAATACATGAGCCCTAATGCCTTCTTTCAGACAAAACTGACTTCCACTTTCTTAAAAAAATCTTGGGTCAAAATAGCATTATTAGACTGAGATAAGCACTTTGGTGACATTTTCCTGTAACTTGTTCCCAGTACATTCTAAGTGGCTGCTGACTTTGTGAGGTCTCTAAAAGTGGGTTTTAGGAGCCCAACACAAAATACATGAGCCCCAATGCCTTCCTTCATACAAAACTGACACCCACTTTCCTTAAAAAATCGTGGCTCAAAATGGCATTTTTGGGCTGAGATAAGCACTTTGGTGACATTTTCCTGTAACTTGTTCCCAGTACATTCTAAGTGGCTGCTGACTTTGTGAGGTCTCTAAAAGTGGGTTTTAGGAGCCCAACACAAAATACATGAGCCCTAATGCCTTCCTTCAGACAGAACTGACACCCACTTTCTTTAAAAAATCGTGGTTCAAAATAGCATTTTTGGGCTGAGATAAGCACTTTGGTGACATTTTCCTGTAACTTGTTCCCAGTACATTTTAAGTGGCTGCTGACTTTGTGAGGTCTGTAAAATTGGGTTTTAGGAGCCCAACACAAAATACATGAGCCCTAATGCCTTCTTTCAGACAAAACTGACTTCCACTTTCTTAAAAAAATCTTGGGTCAAAATAGCATTATTAGACTGAGATAAGCACTTTGGTGACATTTTCCTGTAACTTGTTCCCAGTACATTCTAAGTGGCTGCTGACTTTGTGAGGTCTCTAAAAGTGGGTTTTAGGAGCCCAACACAAAATACATGAGCCCCAATGCCTTCCTTCATACAAAACTGACACCCACTTTCCTTAAAAAATCGTGGCTCAAAATGGCATTTTTGGGCTGAGATAAGCACTTTGGTGACATTTTCCTGTAACTTGTTCCCAGTACATTCTAAGTGGCTGCTGACTTTGTGAGGTCTCTAAAAGTGGGTTTTAGGAGCCCAACACAAAATACATGAGCCCCAATGCCTTCCTTCATACAAAACTGACACCCACTTTCCTTAAAAAATCGTGGCTCAAAATGGCATTTTTGGGCTGAGATAAGCACTTTGGTGACATTTTCCTGTAACTTGTTCCCAGTACATTCTAAGTGGCTGCTGACTTTGTGAGGTCTCTAAAAGTGGGTTTTAGGAGCCCAACACAAAATACATGAGCCCTAATGCCTTCTTTCAGACAAAACTGACTTCCACTTTCTTAAAAAAATCTTGGGTCAAAATAGCATTATTAGACTGAGATAAGCACTTTGGTGACATTTTCCTGTAACTTGTTCCCAGTACATTCTAAGTGGCTGCTGACTTTGTGAGGTCTCTAAAAGTGGGTTTTAGGAGCCCAACACAAAATACATGAGCCCCAATGCCTTCCTTCATACAACACTGACACCCACTTTCCTTAAAAAATCGTGGCTCAAAATGGCATTTTTGGGCTGAGATAAGCACTTTGGTGACATTTTCCTGTAACTTGTTCCCAGTACATTCTAAGTGGCTGCTGACTTTGTGAGGTCTCTAAAAGTGGGTTTTAGGAGCCCAACACAAAATACATGAGCCCTAATGCCTTCTTTCAGACAAAACTGACTTCCACTTTCTTAAAAAAATCTTGGGTCAAAATAGCATTATTAGACTGAGATAAGCACTTTGGTGACATTTTCCTGTAACTTGTTCCCAGTACATTCTAAGTGGCTGCTGACTTTGTGAGGTCTCTAAAAGTGGGTTTTAGGAGCCCAACACAAAATACATGAGCCCCAATGCCTTCCTTCATACAAAACTGACACCCACTTTCCTTAAAAAATCGTGGCTCAAAATGGCATTTTTGGGCTGAGATAAGCACTTTGGTGACATTTTCCTGTAACTTGTTCCCAGTACATTCTAAGTGGCTGCTGACTTTGTGAGGTCTCTAAAAGTGGGTTTTAGGAGCCCAACACAAAATACATGAGCCCTAATGCCTTCCTTCAGACAGAACTGACACCCACTTTCTTTAAAAAATCGTGGTTCAAAATAGCATTTTTGGGCTGAGATAAGCACTTTGGTGACATTTTCCTGTAACTTGTTCCCAGTACATTTTAAGTGGCTGCTGACTTTGTGAGGTCTGTAAAATTGGGTTTTAGGAGCCCAACACAAAATACATGAGCCCTAATGCCTTCTTTCAGACAAAACTGACTTCCACTTTCTTAAAAAAATCTTGGGTCAAAATAGCATTATTAGACTGAGATAAGCACTTTGGTGACATTTTCCTGTAACTTGTTCCCAGTACATTCTAAGTGGCTGCTGACTTTGTGAGGTCTCTAAAAGTGGGTTTTAGGAGCCCAACACAAAATACATGAGCCCCAATGCCTTCCTTCATACAAAACTGACACCCACTTTCCTTAAAAAATCGTGGCTCAAAATGGCATTTTTGGGCTGAGATAAGCACTTTGGTGACATTTTCCTGTAACTTGTTCCCAGTACATTCTAAGTGGCTGCTGACTTTGTGAGGTCTCTAAAAGTGGGTTTTAGGAGCCCAACACAAAATACATGAGCCCTAATGCCTTCTTTCAGACAAAACTGACTTCCACTTTCTTAAAAAAATCTTGGGTCAAAATAGCATTATTAGACTGAGATAAGCACTTTGGTGACATTTTCCTGTAACTTGTTCCCAGTACATTCTAAGTGGCTGCTGACTTTGTGAGGTCTCTAAAAGTGGGTTTTAGGAGCCCAACACAAAATACATGAGCCCCAATGCCTTCCTTCATACAAAACTGACACCCACTTTCCTTAAAAAATCGTGGCTCAAAATGGCATTTTTGGGCTGAGATAAGCACTTTGGTGACATTTTCCTGTAACTTGTTCCCAGTACATTCTAAGTGGCTGCTGACTTTGTGAGGTCTCTAAAAGTGGGTTTTAGGAGCCCAACACAAAATACATGAGCCCTAATGCCTTCTTTCAGACAAAACTGACTTCCACTTTCTTAAAAAAATCTTGGGTCAAAATAGCATTATTAGACTGAGATAAGCACTTTGGTGACATTTTCCTGTAACTTGTTCCCAGTACATTCTAAGTGGCTGCTGACTTTGTGAGGTCTCTAAAAGTGGGTTTTAGGAGCCCAACACAAAATACATGAGCCCCAATGCCTTCCTTCATACAAAACTGACACCCACTTTCCTTAAAAAATCGTGGCTCAAAATGGCATTTTTGGGCTGAGATAAGCACTTTGGTGACATTTTCCTGTAACTTGTTCCCAGTACATTCTAAGTGGCTGCTGACTTTGTGAGGTCTCTAAAAGTGGGTTTTAGGAGCCCAACACAAAATACATGAGCCCTAATGCCTTCTTTCAGACAAAACTGACTTCCACTTTCTTAAAAAAATCTTGGGTCAAAATAGCATTATTAGACTGAGATAAGCACTTTGGTGACATTTTCCTGTAACTTGTTCCCAGTACATTCTAAGTGGCTGCTGACTTTGTGAGGTCTCTAAAAGTGGGTTTTAGGAGCCCAACACAAAATACATGAGCCCCAATGCCTTCCTTCATACAAAACTGACACCCACTTTCCTTAAAAAATCGTGGCTCAAAATGGCATTTTTGGGCTGAGATAAGCACTTTGGTGACATTTTCCTGTAACTTGTTCCCAGTACATTCTAAGTGGCTGCTGACTTTGTGAGGTCTCTAAAAGTGGGTTTTAGGAGCCCAACACAAAATACATGAGCCCCAATGCCTTCCTTCATACAAAACTGACACCCACTTTCCTTAAAAAATCGTGGCTCAAAATGGCATTTTTGGGCTGAGATAAGCACTTTGGTGACATTTTCCTGTAACTTGTTCCCAGTACATTCTAAGTGGCTGCTGACTTTGTGAGGTCTCTAAAAGTGGGTTTTAGGAGCCCAACACAAAATACATGAGCCCTAATGCCTTCTTTCAGACAAAACTGACTTCCACTTTCTTAAAAAAATCTTGGGTCAAAATAGCATTATTAGACTGAGATAAGCACTTTGGTGACATTTTCCTGTAACTTGTTCCCAGTACATTCTAAGTGGCTGCTGACTTTGTGAGGTCTCTAAAAGTGGGTTTTAGGAGCCCAACACAAAATACATGAGCCCCAATGCCTTCCTTCATACAAAACTGACACCCACTTTCCTTAAAAAATCGTGGCTCAAAATGGCATTTTTGGGCTGAGATAAGCACTTTGGTGACATTTTCCTGTAACTTGTTCCCAGTACATTCTAAGTGGCTGCTGACTTTGTGAGGTCTCTAAAAGTGGGTTTTAGGAGCCCAACACAAAATACATGAGCCCTAATGCCTTCCTTCAGACAGAACTGACACCCACTTTCTTTAAAAAATCGTGGTTCAAAATAGCATTTTTGGGCTGAGATAAGCACTTTGGTGACATTTTCCTGTAACTTGTTCCCAGTACATTTTAAGTGGCTGCTGACTTTGTGAGGTCTGTAAAATTGGGTTTTAGGAGCCCAACACAAAATACATGAGCCCTAATGCCTTCTTTCAGACAAAACTGACTTCCACTTTCTTAAAAAAATCTTGGGTCAAAATAGCATTATTAGACTGAGATAAGCACTTTGGTGACATTTTCCTGTAACTTGTTCCCAGTACATTCTAAGTGGCTGCTGACTTTGTGAGGTCTCTAAAAGTGGGTTTTAGGAGCCCAACACAAAATACATGAGCCCCAATGCCTTCCTTCATACAAAACTGACACCCACTTTCCTTAAAAAATCGTGGCTCAAAATGGCATTTTTGGGCTGAGATAAGCACTTTGGTGACATTTTCCTGTAACTTGTTCCCAGTACATTCTAAGTGGCTGCTGACTTTGTGAGGTCTCTAAAAGTGGGTTTTAGGAGCCCAACACAAAATACATGAGCCCCAATGCCTTCCTTCATACAAAACTGACACCCACTTTCCTTAAAAAATCGTGGCTCAAAATGGCATTTTTGGGCTGAGATAAGCACTTTGGTGACATTTTCCTGTAACTTGTTCCCAGTACATTCTAAGTGGCTGCTGACTTTGTGAGGTCTCTAAAAGTGGGTTTTAGGAGCCCAACACAAAATACATGAGCCCTAATGCCTTCTTTCAGACAAAACTGACTTCCACTTTCTTAAAAAAATCTTGGGTCAAAATAGCATTATTAGACTGAGATAAGCACTTTGGTGACATTTTCCTGTAACTTGTTCCCAGTACATTCTAAGTGGCTGCTGACTTTGTGAGGTCTCTAAAAGTGGGTTTTAGGAGCCCAACACAAAATACATGAGCCCCAATGCCTTCCTTCATACAAAACTGACACCCACTTTCCTTAAAAAATCGTGGCTCAAAATGGCATTTTTGGGCTGAGATAAGCACTTTGGTGACATTTTCCTGTAACTTGTTCCCAGTACATTCTAAGTGGCTGCTGACTTTGTGAGGTCTCTAAAAGTGGGTTTTAGGAGCCCAACACAAAATACATGAGCCCTAATGCCTTCCTTCAGACAGAACTGACACCCACTTTCTTTAAAAAATCGTGGTTCAAAATAGCATTTTTGGGCTGAGATAAGCACTTTGGTGACATTTTCCTGTAACTTGTTCCCAGTACATTTTAAGTGGCTGCTGACTTTGTGAGGTCTGTAAAATTGGGTTTTAGGAGCCCAACACAAAATACATGAGCCCTAATGCCTTCTTTCAGACAAAACTGACTTCCACTTTCTTAAAAAAATCTTGGGTCAAAATAGCATTATTAGACTGAGATAAGCACTTTGGTGACATTTTCCTGTAACTTGTTCCCAGTACATTCTAAGTGGCTGCTGACTTTGTGAGGTCTCTAAAAGTGGGTTTTAGGAGCCCAACACAAAATACATGAGCCCCAATGCCTTCCTTCATACAAAACTGACACCCACTTTCCTTAAAAAATCGTGGCTCAAAATGGCATTTTTGGGCTGAGATAAGCACTTTGGTGACATTTTCCTGTAACTTGTTCCCAGTACATTCTAAGTGGCTGCTGACTTTGTGAGGTCTCTAAAAGTGGGTTTTAGGAGCCCAACACAAAATACATGAGCCCTAATGCCTTCTTTCAGACAAAACTGACTTCCACTTTCTTAAAAAAATCTTGGGTCAAAATAGCATTATTAGACTGAGATAAGCACTTTGGTGACATTTTCCTGTAACTTGTTCCCAGTACATTCTAAGTGGCTGCTGACTTTGTGAGGTCTCTAAAAGTGGGTTTTAGGAGCCCAACACAAAATACATGAGCCCCAATGCCTTCCTTCATACAAAACTGACACCCACTTTCCTTAAAAAATCGTGGCTCAAAATGGCATTTTTGGGCTGAGATAAGCACTTTGGTGACATTTTCCTGTAACTTGTTCCCAGTACATTCTAAGTGGCTGCTGACTTTGTGAGGTCTCTAAAAGTGGGTTTTAGGAGCCCAACACAAAATACATGAGCCCTAATGCCTTCTTTCAGACAAAACTGACTTCCACTTTCTTAAAAAAATCTTGGGTCAAAATAGCATTATTAGACTGAGATAAGCACTTTGGTGACATTTTCCTGTAACTTGTTCCCAGTACATTCTAAGTGGCTGCTGACTTTGTGAGGTCTCTAAAAGTGGGTTTTAGGAGCCCAACACAAAATACATGAGCCCCAATGCCTTCCTTCATACAAAACTGACACCCACTTTCCTTAAAAAATCGTGGCTCAAAATGGCATTTTTGGGCTGAGATAAGCACTTTGGTGACATTTTCCTGTAACTTGTTCCCAGTACATTCTAAGTGGCTGCTGACTTTGTGAGGTCTCTAAAAGTGGGTTTTAGGAGCCCAACACAAAATACATGAGCCCTAATGCCTTCTTTCAGACAAAACTGACTTCCACTTTCTTAAAAAAATCTTGGGTCAAAATAGCATTATTAGACTGAGATAAGCACTTTGGTGACATTTTCCTGTAACTTGTTCCCAGTACATTCTAAGTGGCTGCTGACTTTGTGAGGTCTCTAAAAGTGGGTTTTAGGAGCCCAACACAAAATACATGAGCCCCAATGCCTTCCTTCATACAAAACTGACACCCACTTTCCTTAAAAAATCGTGGCTCAAAATGGCATTTTTGGGCTGAGATAAGCACTTTGGTGACATTTTCCTGTAACTTGTTCCCAGTACATTCTAAGTGGCTGCTGACTTTGTGAGGTCTCTAAAAGTGGGTTTTAGGAGCCCAACACAAAATACATGAGCCCTAATGCCTTCTTTCAGACAAAACTGACTTCCACTTTCTTAAAAAAATCTTGGGTCAAAATAGCATTATTAGACTGAGATAAGCACTTTGGTGACATTTTCCTGTAACTTGTTCCCAGTACATTCTAAGTGGCTGCTGACTTTGTGAGGTCTCTAAAAGTGGGTTTTAGGAGCCCAACACAAAATACATGAGCCCCAATGCCTTCCTTCATACAAAACTGACACCCACTTTCCTTAAAAAATCGTGGCTCAAAATGGCATTTTTGGGCTGAGATAAGCACTTTGGTGACATTTTCCTGTAACTTGTTCCCAGTACATTCTAAGTGGCTGCTGACTTTGTGAGGTCTCTAAAAGTGGGTTTTAGGAGCCCAACACAAAATACATGAGCCCTAATGCCTTCTTTCAGACAAAACTGACTTCCACTTTCTTAAAAAAATCTTGGGTCAAAATAGCATTATTAGACTGAGATAAGCACTTTGGTGACATTTTCCTGTAACTTGTTCCCAGTACATTCTAAGTGGCTGCTGACTTTGTGAGGTCTCTAAAAGTGGGTTTTAGGAGCCCAACACAAAATACATGAGCCCCAATGCCTTCCTTCATACAAAACTGACACCCACTTTCCTTAAAAAATCGTGGCTCAAAATGGCATTTTTGGGCTGAGATAAGCACTTTGGTGACATTTTCCAGTAACTTGTTCCCAGTACATTCTAAGTGGCTGCTGACTTTGTGAGGTCTCTAAAAGTGGGTTTTAGGAGCCCAACACAAAATACATGAGCCCTAATGCCTTCTTTCAGACAAAACTGACTTCCACTTTCTTAAAAAAATCTTGGGTCAAAATAGCATTATTAGACTGAGATAAGCACTTTGGTGACATTTTCCTGTAACTTGTTCCCAGTACATTCTAAGTGGCTGCTGACTTTGTGAGGTCTCTAAAAGTGGGTTTTAGGAGCCCAACACAAAATACATGAGCCCCAATGCCTTCCTTCATACAAAACTGACACCCACTTTCCTTAAAAAATCGTGGCTCAAAATGGCATTTTTGGGCTGAGATAAGCACTTTGGTGACATTTTCCTGTAACTTGTTCCCAGTACATTCTAAGTGGCTGCTGACTTTGTGAGGTCTCTAAAAGTGGGTTTTAGGAGCCCAACACAAAATACATGAGCCCTAATGCCTTCTTTCAGACAAAACTGACTTCCACTTTCTTAAAAAAATCTTGGGTCAAAATAGCATTATTAGACTGAGATAAGCACTTTGGTGACATTTTCCTGTAACTTGTTCCCAGTACATTCTAAGTGGCTGCTGACTTTGTGAGGTCTCTAAAAGTGGGTTTTAGGAGCCCAACACAAAATACATGAGCCCCAATGCCTTCCTTCATACAAAACTGACACCCACTTTCCTTAAAAAATCGTGGCTCAAAATGGCATTTTTGGGCTGAGATAAGCACTTTGGTGACATTTTCCTGTAACTTGTTCCCAGTACATTCTAAGTGGCTGCTGACTTTGTGAGGTCTCTAAAAGTGGGTTTTAGGAGCCCAACACAAAATACATGAGCCCTAATGCCTTCTTTCAGACAAAACTGACTTCCACTTTCTTAAAAAAATCTTGGGTCAAAATAGCATTATTAGACTGAGATAAGCACTTTGGTGACATTTTCCTGTAACTTGTTCCCAGTACATTCTAAGTGGCTGCTGACTTTGTGAGGTCTCTAAAAGTGGGTTTTAGGAGCCCAACACAAAATACATGAGCCCCAATGCCTTCCTTCATACAAAACTGACACCCACTTTCCTTAAAAAATCGTGGCTCAAAATGGCATTTTTGGGCTGAGATAAGCACTTTGGTGACATTTTCCTGTAACTTGTTCCCAGTACATTCTAAGTGGCTGCTGACTTTGTGAGGTCTCTAAAAGTGGGTTTTAGGAGCCCAACACAAAATACATGAGCCCCAATGCCTTCCTTCATACAAAACTGACACCCACTTTCCTTAAAAAATCGTGGCTCAAAATGGCATTTTTGGGCTGAGATAAGCACTTTGGTGACATTTTCCTGTAACTTGTTCCCAGTACATTCTAAGTGGCTGCTGACTTTGTGAGGTCTCTAAAAGTGGGTTTTAGGAGCCCAACACAAAATACATGAGCCCTAATGCCTTCTTTCAGACAAAACTGACTTCCACTTTCTTAAAAAAATCTTGGGTCAAAATAGCATTATTAGACTGAGATAAGCACTTTGGTGACATTTTCCTGTAACTTGTTCCCAGTACATTCTAAGTGGCTGCTGACTTTGTGAGGTCTCTAAAAGTGGGTTTTAGGAGCCCAACACAAAATACATGAGCCCCAATGCCTTCTTTCAGACAAAACTGACTTCCACTTTCTTAAAAAAATCTTGGGTCAAAATAGCATTATTAGACTGAGATAAGCACTTTGGTGATTCTAAGTGGCTGCTTCTAAGTGGCTGCTGACTTTGTGAGGTCTCTAAAAGTGGGTTTTAGGAGCCCAACACAAAATACATGAGCCCCAATGCCTTCCTTCATACAAAACTGACACCCACTTTCCTTAAAAAATCGTGGCTCAAAATGGCATTTTTGGGCTGAGATAAGCACTTTGGTGACATTTTCCTGTAACTTGTTCCCAGTACATTCTAAGTGGCTGCTGACTTTGTGAGGTCTCTAAAAGTGGGTTTTAGGAGCCCAACACAAAATACATGAGCCCTAATGCCTTCTTTCAGACAAAACTGACTTCCACTTTCTTAAAAAAATCTTGGGTCAAAATAGCATTATTAGACTGAGATAAGCACTTTGGTGACATTTTCCTGTAACTTGTTCCCAGTACATTCTAAGTGGCTGCTGACTTTGTGAGGTCTCTAAAAGTGGGTTTTAGGAGCCCAACACAAAATACATGAGCCCCAATGCCTTCCTTCATACAAAACTGACACCCACTTTCCTTAAAAAATCGTGGCTCAAAATGGCATTTTTGGGCTGAGATAAGCACTTTGGTGACATTTTCCTGTAACTTGTTCCCAGTACATTCTAAGTGGCTGCTGACTTTGTGAGGTCTCTAAAAGTGGGTTTTAGGAGCCCAACACAAAATACATGAGCCCCAATGCCTTCCTTCATACAAAACTGACACCCACTTTCCTTAAAAAATCGTGGCTCAAAATGGCATTTTTGGGCTGAGATAAGCACTTTGGTGACATTTTCCTGTAACTTGTTCCCAGTACATTCTAAGTGGCTGCTGACTTTGTGAGGTCTCTAAAAGTGGGTTTTAGGAGCCCAACACAAAATACATGAGCCCTAATGCCTTCTTTCAGACAAAACTGACTTCCACTTTCTTAAAAAAATCTTGGGTCAAAATAGCATTATTAGACTGAGATAAGCACTTTGGTGACATTTTCCTGTAACTTGTTCCCAGTACATTCTAAGTGGCTGCTGACTTTGTGAGGTCTCTAAAAGTGGGTTTTAGGAGCCCAACACAAAATACATGAGCCCCAATGCCTTCCTTCATACAAAACTGACACCCACTTTCCTTAAAAAATCGTGGCTCAAAATGGCATTTTTGGGCTGAGATAAGCACTTTGGTGACATTTTCCTGTAACTTGTTCCCAGTACATTCTAAGTGGCTGCTGACTTTGTGAGGTCTCTAAAAGTGGGTTTTAGGAGCCCAACACAAAATACATGAGCCCTAATGCCTTCTTTCAGACAAAACTGACTTCCACTTTCTTAAAAAAATCTTGGGTCAAAATAGCATTATTAGACTGAGATAAGCACTTTGGTGACATTTTCCTGTAACTTGTTCCCAGTACATTCTAAGTGGCTGCTGACTTTGTGAGGTCTCTAAAAGTGGGTTTTAGGAGCCCAACACAAAATACATGAGCCCCAATGCCTTCCTTCATACAAAACTGACACCCACTTTCCTTAAAAAATCGTGGCTCAAAATGGCATTTTTGGGCTGAGATAAGCACTTTGGTGACATTTTCCTGTAACTTGTTCCCAGTACATTCTAAGTGGCTGCTGACTTTGTGAGGTCTCTAAAAGTGGGTTTTAGGAGCCCAACACAAAATACATGAGCCCTAATGCCTTCTTTCAGACAAAACTGACTTCCACTTTCTTAAAAAAATCTTGGGTCAAAATAGCATTATTAGACTGAGATAAGCACTTTGGTGACATTTTCCTGTAACTTGTTCCCAGTACATTCTAAGTGGCTGCTGACTTTGTGAGGTCTCTAAAAGTGGGTTTTAGGAGCCCAACACAAAATACATGAGCCCCAATGCCTTCCTTCATACAAAACTGACACCCACTTTCCTTAAAAAATCGTGGCTCAAAATGGCATTTTTGGGCTGAGATAAGCACTTTGGTGACATTTTCCTGTAACTTGTTCCCAGTACATTCTAAGTGGCTGCTGACTTTGTGAGGTCTCTAAAAGTGGGTTTTAGGAGCCCAACACAAAATACATGAGCCCTAATGCCTTCTTTCAGACAAAACTGACTTCCACTTTCTTAAAAAGATCTTGGGTCAAAATAGCATTATTAGACTGAGATAAGCACTTTGGTGACATTTTCCTGTAACTTGTTCCCAGTACATTCTAAGTGGCTGCTGACTTTGTGAGGTCTCTAAAAGTGGGTTTTAGGAGCCCAACACAAAATACATGAGCCCCAATGCCTTCCTTCATACAAAACTGACACCCACTTTCCTTAAAAAATCGTGGCTCAAAATGGCATTTTTGGGCTGAGATAAGCACTTTGGTGACATTTTCCTGTAACTTGTTCCCAGTACATTCTAAGTGGCTGCTGACTTTGTGAGGTCTCTAAAAGTGGGTTTTAGGAGCCCAACACAAAATACATGAGCCCTAATGCCTTCTTTCAGACAAAACTGACTTCCACTTTCTTAAAAAGATCTTGGGTCAAAATAGCATTATTAGACTGAGATAAGCACTTTGGTGACATTTTCCTGTAACTTGTTCCCAGTACATTCTAAGTGGCTGCTGACTTTGTGAGGTCTCTAAAAGTGGGTTTTAGGAGCCCAACACAAAATACATGAGCCCCAATGCCTTCCTTCATACAAAACTGACACCCACTTTCCTTAAAAAATCGTGGCTCAAAATGGCATTTTTGGGCTGAGATAAGCACTTTGGTGACATTTTCCTGTAACTTGTTCCCAGTACATTCTAAGTGGCTGCTGACTTTGTGAGGTCTCTAAAAGTGGGTTTTAGGAGCCCAACACAAAATACATGAGCCCTAATGCCTTCCTTCAGACAGAACTGACACCCACTTTCTTTAAAAAATCGTGGTTCAAAATAGCATTTTTGGGCTGAGATAAGCACTTTGGTGACATTTTCCTGTAACTTGTTCCCAGTACATTTTAAGTGGCTGCTGACTTTGTGAGGTCTGTAAAATTGGGTTTTAGGAGCCCAACACAAAATACATGAGCCCTAATGCCTTCTTTCAGACAAAACTGACTTCCACTTTCTTAAAAAAATCTTGGGTCAAAATAGCATTATTAGACTGAGATAAGCACTTTGGTGACATTTTCCTGTAACTTGTTCCCAGTACATTCTAAGTGGCTGCTGACTTTGTGAGGTCTCTAAAAGTGGGTTTTAGGAGCCCAACACAAAATACATGAGCCCCAATGCCTTCCTTCATACAAAACTGACACCCACTTTCCTTAAAAAATCGTGGCTCAAAATGGCATTTTTGGGCTGAGATAAGCACTTTGGTGACATTTTCCTGTAACTTGTTCCCAGTACATTCTAAGTGGCTGCTGACTTTGTGAGGTCTCTAAAAGTGGGTTTTAGGAGCCCAACACAAAATACATGAGCCCTAATGCCTTCTTTCAGACAAAACTGACTTCCACTTTCTTAAAAAAATCTTGGGTCAAAATAGCATTATTAGACTGAGATAAGCACTTTGGTGACATTTTCCTGTAACTTGTTCCCAGTACATTCTAAGTGGCTGCTGACTTTGTGAGG
Organism: Gymnoscopelus braueri; assembly: GCF_963280865.1. NCBI lineage: Eukaryota > Metazoa > Chordata > Actinopteri > Myctophiformes > Myctophidae > Gymnoscopelus > Gymnoscopelus braueri. Next base: position 53,966 of record NW_027660344.1, read on the forward strand.
TCTCTAAAAGTGGGTTTTAGGAGCCCAACACAAAATACATGAGCCCCAATGCCTTCCTTCATACAAAACTGACACCCACTTTCCTTAAAAAATCGTGGCTCAAAATGGCATTTTTGGGCTGAGATAAGCACTTTGGTGACATTTTCCTGTAACTTGTTCCCAGTACATTCTAAGTGGCTGCTGACTTTGTGAGGTCTCTAAAAGTGGGTTTTAGGAGCCCAACACAAAATACATGAGCCCTAATGCCTTCTTTCAGACAAAACTGACTTCCACTTTCTTAAAAAAATCTTGGGTCAAAATAGCATTATTAGACTGAGATAAGCACTTTGGTGACATTTTCCTGTAACTTGTTCCCAGTACATTCTAAGTGGCTGCTGACTTTGTGAGGTCTCTAAAAGTGGGTTTTAGGAGCCCAACACAAAATACATGAGCCCCAATGCCTTCCTTCATACAAAACTGACACCCACTTTCCTTAAAAAAATCGTGGCTCAAAATGGCATTTTTGGGCTGAGATAAGCACTTTGGTGACATTTTCCTGTAACTTGTTCCCAGTACATTCTAAGTGGCTGCTGACTTTGTGAGGTCTCTAAAAGTGGGTTTTAGGAGCCCAACACAAAATACATGAGCCCTAATGCCTTCTTTCAGACAAAACTGACTTCCACTTTCTTAAAAAAATCTTGGGTCAAAATAGCATTATTAGACTGAGATAAGCACTTTGGTGACATTTTCCTGTAACTTGTTCCCAGTACATTCTAAGTGGCTGCTGACTTTGTGAGGTCTCTAAAAGTGGGTTTTAGGAGCCCAACACAAAATACATGAGCCCCAATGCCTTCCTTCATACAAAACTGACACCCACTTTCCTTAAAAAATCGTGGCTCAAAATGGCATTTTTGGGCTGAGATAAGCACTTTGGTGACATTTTCCTGTAACTTGTTCCCAGTACATTCTAAGTGGCTGCTGACTTTGTGAGGTCTCTAAAAGTGGGTTTTAGGAGCCCAACACAAAATACATGAGCCCTAATGCCTTCTTTCAGACAAAACTGACTTCCACTTTCTTAAAAAAATCTTGGGTCAAAATAGCATTATTAGACTGAGATAAGCACTTTGGTGACATTTTCCTGTAACTTGTTCCCAGTACATTCTAAGTGGCTGCTGACTTTGTGAGGTCTCTAAAAGTGGGTTTTAGGAGCCCAACACAAAATACATGAGCCCCAATGCCTTCCTTCATACAAAACTGACACCCACTTTCCTTAAAAAATCGTGGCTCAAAATGGCATTTTTGGGCTGAGATAAGCACTTTGGTGACATTTTCCTGTAACTTGTTCCCAGTACATTCTAAGTGGCTGCTGACTTTGTGAGGTCTCTAAAAGTGGGTTTTAGGAGCCCAACACAAAATACATGAGCCCCAATGCCTTCCTTCATACAAAACTGACACCCACTTTCCTTAAAAAATCGTGGCTCAAAATGGCATTTTTGGGCTGAGATAAGCACTTTGGTGACATTTTCCTGTAACTTGTTCCCAGTACATTCTAAGTGGCTGCTGACTTTGTGAGGTCTCTAAAAGTGGGTTTTAGGAGCCCAACACAAAATACATGAGCCCTAATGCCTTCTTTCAGACAAAACTGACTTCCACTTTCTTAAAAAAATCTTGGGTCAAAATAGCATTATTAGACTGAGATAAGCACTTTGGTGACATTTTCCTGTAACTTGTTCCCAGTACATTCTAAGTGGCTGCTGACTTTGTGAGGTCTCTAAAAGTGGGTTTTAGGAGCCCAACACAAAATACATGAGCCCCAATGCCTTCCTTCATACAAAACTGACACCCACTTTCCTTAAAAAATCGTGGCTCAAAATGGCATTTTTGGGCTGAGATAAGCACTTTGGTGACATTTTCCTGTAACTTGTTCCCAGTACATTCTAAGTGGCTGCTGACTTTGTGAGGTCTCTAAAAGTGGGTTTTAGGAGCCCAACACAAAATACATGAGCCCTAATGCCTTCTTTCAGACAAAACTGACTTCCACTTTCTTAAAAAAATCTTGGGTCAAAATAGCATTATTAGACTGAGATAAGCACTTTGGTGACATTTTCCTGTAACTTGTTCCCAGTACATTCTAAGTGGCTGCTGACTTTGTGAGGTCTCTAAAAGTGGGTTTTAGGAGCCCAACACAAAATACATGAGCCCCAATGCCTTCCTTCATACAAAACTGACACCCACTTTCCTTAAAAAATCGTGGCTCAAAATGGCATTTTTGGGCTGAGATAAGCACTTTGGTGACATTTTCCTGTAACTTGTTCCCAGTACATTCTAAGTGGCTGCTGACTTTGTGAGGTCTCTAAAAGTGGGTTTTAGGAGCCCAACACAAAATACATGAGCCCTAATGCCTTCTTTCAGACAAAACTGACTTCCACTTTCTTAAAAAAATCTTGGGTCAAAATAGCATTATTAGACTGAGATAAGCACTTTGGTGACATTTTCCTGTAACTTGTTCCCAGTACATTCTAAGTGGCTGCTGACTTTGTGAGGTCTCTAAAAGTGGGTTTTAGGAGCCCAACACAAAATACATGAGCCCCAATGCCTTCCTTCATACAAAACTGACACCCACTTTCCTTAAAAAATCGTGGCTCAAAATGGCATTTTTGGGCTGAGATAAGCACTTTGGTGACATTTTCCTGTAACTTGTTCCCAGTACATTCTAAGTGGCTGCTGACTTTGTGAGGTCTCTAAAAGTGGGTTTTAGGAGCCCAACACAAAATACATGAGCCCTAATGCCTTCTTTCAGACAAAACTGACTTCCACTTTCTTAAAAAAATCTTGGGTCAAAATAGCATTATTAGACTGAGATAAGCACTTTGGTGACATTTTCCTGTAACTTGTTCCCAGTACATTCTAAGTGGCTGCTGACTTTGTGAGGTCTCTAAAAGTGGGTTTTAGGAGCCCAACACAAAATACATGAGCCCCAATGCCTTCCTTCATACAAAACTGACACCCACTTTCCTTAAAAAATCGTGGCTCAAAATGGCATTTTTGGGCTGAGATAAGCACTTTGGTGACATTTTCCTGTAACTTGTTCCCAGTACATTCTAAGTGGCTGCTGACTTTGTGAGGTCTCTAAAAGTGGGTTTTAGGAGCCCAACACAAAATACATGAGCCCTAATGCCTTCTTTCAGACAAAACTGACTTCCACTTTCTTAAAAAAATCTTGGGTCAAAATAGCATTATTAGACTGAGATAAGCACTTTGGTGACATTTTCCTGTAACTTGTTCCCAGTACATTCTAAGTGGCTGCTGACTTTGTGAGGTCTCTAAAAGTGGGTTTTAGGAGCCCAACACAAAATACATGAGCCCCAATGCCTTCCTTCATACAAAACTGACACCCACTTTCCTTAAAAAATCGTGGCTCAAAATGGCATTTTTGGGCTGAGATAAGCACTTTGGTGACATTTTCCTGTAACTTGTTCCCAGTACATTCTAAGTGGCTGCTGACTTTGTGAGGTCTCTAAAAGTGGGTTTTAGGAGCCCAACACAAAATACATGAGCCCTAATGCCTTCCTTCAGACAGAACTGACACCCACTTTCTTTAAAAAATCGTGGTTCAAAATAGCATTTTTGGGCTGAGATAAGCACTTTGGTGACATTTTCCTGTAACTTGTTCCCAGTACATTTTAAGTGGCTGCTGACTTTGTGAGGTCTGTAAAATTGGGTTTTAGGAGCCCAACACAAAATACATGAGCCCTAATGCCTTCTTTCAGACAAAACTGACTTCCACTTTCTTAAAAAAATCTTGGGTCAAAATAGCATTATTAGACTGAGATAAGCACTTTGGTGACATTTTCCTGTAACTTGTTCCCAGTACATTCTAAGTGGCTGCTGACTTTGTGAGGTCTCTAAAAGTGGGTTTTAGGAGCCCAACACAAAATACATGAGCCCCAATGCCTTCCTTCATACAAAACTGACACCCACTTTCCTTAAAAAATCGTGGCTCAAAATGGCATTTTTGGGCTGAGATAAGCACTTTGGTGACATTTTCCTGTAACTTGTTCCCAGTACATTCTAAGTGGCTGCTGACTTTGTGAGGTCTCTAAAAGTGGGTTTTAGGAGCCCAACACAAAATACATGAGCCCTAATGCCTTCTTTCAGACAAAACTGACTTCCACTGTCTTAAAAAAATCTTGGGTCAAAATAGCATTATTAGACTGAGATAAGCACTTTGGTGACATTTTCCTGTAACTTGTTCCCAGTACATTCTAAGTGGCTGCTGACTTTGTGAGGTCTCTAAAAGTGGGTTTTAGGAGCCCAACACAAAATACATGAGCCCCAATGCCTTCCTTCATACAAAACTGACACCCACTTTCCTTAAAAAATCGTGGCTCAAAATGGCATTTTTGGGCTGAGATAAGCACTTTGGTGACATTTTCCTGTAACTTGTTCCCAGTACATTCTAAGTGGCTGCTGACTTTGTGAGGTCTCTAAAAGTGGGTTTTAGGAGCCCAACACAAAATACATGAGCCCTAATGCCTTCTTTCAGACAAAACTGACTTCCACTTTCTTAAAAAAATCTTGGGTCAAAATAGCATTATTAGACTGAGATAAGCACTTTGGTGACATTTTCCTGTAACTTGTTCCCAGTACATTCTAAGTGGCTGCTGACTTTGTGAGGTCTCTAAAAGTGGGTTTTAGGAGCCCAACACAAAATACATGAGCCCCAATGCCTTCCTTCATACAAAACTGACACCCACTTTCCTTAAAAAATCGTGGCTCAAAATGGCATTTTTGGGCTGAGATAAGCACTTTGGTGACATTTTCCTGTAACTTGTTCCCAGTACATTCTAAGTGGCTGCTGACTTTGTGAGGTCTCTAAAAGTGGGTTTTAGGAGCCCAACACAAAATACATGAGCCCTAATGCCTTCTTTCAGACAAAACTGACTTCCACTTTCTTAAAAAAATCTTGGGTCAAAATAGCATTATTAGACTGAGATAAGCACTTTGGTGACATTTTCCTGTAACTTGTTCCCAGTACATTCTAAGTGGCTGCTGACTTTGTGAGGTCTCTAAAAGTGGGTTTTAGGAGCCCAACACAAAATACATGAGCCCCAATGCCTTCCTTCATACAAAACTGACACCCACTTTCCTTAAAAAATCGTGGCTCAAAATGGCATTTTTGGGCTGAGATAAGCACTTTGGTGACATTTTCCTGTAACTTGTTCCCAGTACATTCTAAGTGGCTGCTGACTTTGTGAGGTCTCTAAAAGTGGGTTTTAGGAGCCCAACACAAAATACATGAGCCCTAATGCCTTCTTTCAGACAAAACTGACTTCCACTTTCTTAAAAAAATCTTGGGTCAAAATAGCATTATTAGACTGAGATAAGCACTTTGGTGACATTTTCCTGTAACTTGTTCCCAGTACATTCTAAGTGGCTGCTGACTTTGTGAGGTCTCTAAAAGTGGGTTTTAGGAGCCCAACACAAAATACATGAGCCCTAATGCCTTCTTTCAGACAAAACTGACTTCCACTTTCTTAAAAAAATCTTGGGTCAAAATAGCATTATTAGACTGAGATAAGCACTTTGGTGACATTTTCCTGTAACTTGTTCCCAGTACATTCTAAGTGGCTGCTGACTTTGTGAGGTCTCTAAAAGTGGGTTTTAGGAGCCCAACACAAAATACATGAGCCCTAATGCCTTCTTTCAGACAAAACTGACTTCCACTTTCTTAAAAAAATCTTGGGTCAAAATAGCATTATTAGACTGAGATAAGCACTTTGGTGACATTTTCCTGTAACTTGTTCCCAGTACATTCTAAGTGGCTGCTGACTTTGTGAGGTCTCTAAAAGTGGGTTTTAGGAGCCCAACACAAAATACATGAGCCCCAATGCCTTCCTTCATACAAAACTGACACCCACTTTCCTTAAAAAATCGTGGCTCAAAATGGCATTTTTGGGCTGAGATAAGCACTTTGGTGACATTTTCCTGTAACTTGTTCCCAGTACATTCTAAGTGGCTGCTGACTTTGTGAGGTCTCTAAAAGTGGGTTTTAGGAGCCCAACACAAAATACATGAGCCCTAATGCCTTCTTTCAGACAAAACTGACTTCCACTTTCTTAAAAAAATCTTGGGTCAAAATAGCATTATTAGACTGAGATAAGCACTTTGGTGACATTTTCCTGTAACTTGTTCCCAGTACATTCTAAGTGGCTGCTGACTTTGTGAGGTCTCTAAAAGTGGGTTTTAGGAGCCCAACACAAAATACATGAGCCCCAATGCCTTCCTTCATACAAAACTGACACCCACTTTCCTTAAAAAATCGTGGCTCAAAATGGCATTTTTGGGCTGAGATAAGCACTTTGGTGACATTTTCCTGTAACTTGTTCCCAGTACATTCTAAGTGGCTGCTGACTTTGTGAGGTCTCTAAAAGTGGGTTTTAGGAGCCCAACACAAAATACATGAGCCCTAATGCCTTCTTTCAGACAAAACTGACTTCCACTTTCTTAAAAAGATCTTGGGTCAAAATAGCATTATTAGACTGAGATAAGCACTTTGGTGACATTTTCCTGTAACTTGTTCCCAGTACATTCTAAGTGGCTGTTGACTTTGTGAGGTCTCTAAAAGTGGGTTTTAGGAGCCCAACACAAAATACATGAGCCCCAATGCCTTCCTTCATACAAAACTGACACCCACTTTCCTTAAAAAATCGTGGCTCAAAATGGCATTTTTGGGCTGAGATAAGCACTTTGGTGACATTTTCCTGTAACTTGTTCCCAGTACATTCTAAGTGGCTGCTGACTTTGTGAGGTCTCTAAAAGTGGGTTTTAGGAGCCCAACACAAAATACATGAGCCCCAATGCCTTCCTTCATACAAAACTGACACCCACTTTCCTTAAAAAATCGTGGCTCAAAATGGCATTTTTGGGCTGAGATAAGCACTTTGGTGACATTTTCCTGTAACTTGTTCCCAGTACATTCTAAGTGGCTGCTGACTTTGTGAGGTCTCTAAAAGTGGGTTTTAGGAGCCCAACACAAAATACATGAGCCCTAATGCCTTCTTTCAGACAAAACTGACTTCCACTTTCTTAAAAAAATCTTGGGTCAAAATAGCATTATTAGACTGAGATAAGCACTTTGGTGACATTTTCCTGTAACTTGTTCCCAGTACATTCTAAGTGGCTGCTGACTTTGTGAGGTCTCTAAAAGTGGGTTTTAGGAGCCCAACACAAAATACATGAGCCCCAATGCCTTCCTTCATACAAAACTGACACCCACTTTCCTTAAAAAATCGTGGCTCAAAATGGCATTTTTGGGCTGAGATAAGCACTTTGGTGACATTTTCCTGTAACTTGTTCCCAGTACATTCTAAGTGGCTGCTGACTTTGTGAGGTCTCTAAAAGTGGGTTTTAGGAGCCCAACACAAAATACATGAGCCCTAATGCCTTCTTTCAGACAAAACTGACTTCCACTTTCTTAAAAAAATCTTGGGTCAAAATAGCATTATTAGAATGAGATAAGCACTTTGGTGACATTTTCCTGTAACTTGTTCCCAGTACATTCTAAGTGGCTGCTGACTTTGTGAGGTCTCTAAAAGTGGGTTTTAGGAGCCCAACACAAAATACATGAGCCCCAATGCCTTCCTTCATACAAAACTGACACCCACTTTCCTTAAAAAATCGTGGCTCAAAATGGCATTTTTGGGCTGAGATAAGCACTTTGGTGACATTTTCCTGTAACTTGTTCCCAGTACATTCTAAGTGGCTGCTGACTTTGTGAGGTCTCTAAAAGTGGGTTTTAGGAGCCCAACACAAAATACATGAGCCCTAATGCCTTCTTTCAGACAAAACTGACTTCCACTTTCTTAAAAAAATCTTGGGTCAAAATAGCATTATTAGACTGAGATAAGCACTTTGGTGACATTTTCCTGTAACTTGTTCCCAGTACATTCTAAGTGGCTGCTGACTTTGTGAGGTCTCTAAAAGTGGGTTTTAGGAGCCCAACACAAAATACATGAGCCCCAATGCCTTCCTTCATACAAAACTGACACCCACTTTCCTTAAAAAATCGTGGCTCAAAATGGCATTTTTGGGCTGAGATAAGCACTTTGGTGACATTTTCCTGTAACTTGTTCCCAGTACATTCTAAGTGGCTGCTGACTTTGTGAGGTCTCTAAAAGTGGGTTTTAGGAGCCCAACACAAAATACATGAGCCCTAATGCCTTCTTTCAGACAAAACTGACTTCCACTTTCTTAAAAAAATCTTGGGTCAAAATAGCATTATTAGACTGAGATAAGCACTTTGGTGACATTTTCCTGTAACTTGTTCCCAGTACATTCTAAGTGGCTGCTGACTTTGTGAGGTCTCTAAAAGTGGGTTTTAGGAGCCCAACACAAAATACATGAGCCCCAATGCCTTCCTTCATACAAAACTGACACCCACTTTCCTTAAAAAATCGTGGCTCAAAATGGCATTTTTGGGCTGAGATAAGCACTTTGGTGACATTTTCCTGTAACTTGTTCCCAGTACATTCTAAGTGGCTGCTGACTTTGTGAGGTCTCTAAAAGTGGGTTTTAGGAGCCCAACACAAAATACATGAGCCCCAATGCCTTCCTTCATACAAAACTGACACCCACTTTCCTTAAAAAATCGTGGCTCAAAATGGCATTTTTGGGCTGAGATAAGCACTTTGGTGACATTTTCCTGTAACTTGTTCCCAGTACATTCTAAGTGGCTGCTGACTTTGTGAGGTCTCTAAAAGTGGGTTTTAGGAGCCCAACACAAAATACATGAGCCCTAATGCCTTCTTTCAGACAAAACTGACTTCCACTTTCTTAAAAAAATCTTGGGTCAAAATAGCATTATTAGACTGAGATAAGCACTTTGGTGACATTTTCCTGTAACTTGTTCCCAGTACATTCTAAGTGGCTGCTGACTTTGTGAGGTCTCTAAAAGTGGGTTTTAGGAGCCCAACACAAAATACATGAGCCCCAATGCCTTCCTTCATACAAAACTGACACCCACTTTCCTTAAAAAATCGTGGCTCAAAATGGCATTTTTGGGCTGAGATAAGCACTTTGGTGACATTTTCCTGTAACTTGTTCCCAGTACATTCTAAGTGGCTGCTGACTTTGTGAGGTCTCTAAAAGTGGGTTTTAGGAGCCCAACACAAAATACATGAGCCCTAATGCCTTCTTTCAGACAAAACTGACTTCCACTTTCTTAAAAAAATCTTGGGTCAAAATAGCATTATTAGACTGAGATAAGCACTTTGGTGACATTTTCCTGTAACTTGTTCCCAGTACATTCTAAGTGGCTGCTGACTTTGTGAGGTCTCTAAAAGTGGGTTTTAGGAGCCCAACACAAAATACATGAGCCCCAATGCCTTCCTTCATACAAAACTGACACCCACTTTCCTTAAAAAATCGTGGCTCAAAATGGCATTTTTGGGCTGAGATAAGCACTTTGGTGACATTTTCCTGTAACTTGTTCCCAGTACATTCTAAGTGGCTGCTGACTTTGTGAGGTCTCTAAAAGTGGGTTTTAGGAGCCCAACACAAAATACATGAGCCCCAATGCCTTCCTTCATACAAAACTGACACCCACTTTCCTTAAAAAATCGTGGCTCAAAATGGCATTTTTGGGCTGAGATAAGCACTTTGGTGACATTTTCCTGTAACTTGTTCCCAGTACATTCTAAGTGGCTGCTGACTTTGTGAGGTCTCTAAAAGTAGGTTTTAGGAGCCCAACACAAAATACATGAGCCCTAATGCCTTCTTTCAGACAAAACTGACTTCCACTTTCTTAAAAAAATCTTGGGTCAAAATAGCATTATTAGACTGAGATAAGCACTTTGGTGACATTTTCCTGTAACTTGTTCCCAGTACATTCTAAGTGGCTGCTGACTTTGTGAGGTCTCTAAAAGTGGGTTTTAGGAGCCCAACACAAAATACATGAGCCCCAATGCCTTCCTTCATACAAAACTGACACCCACTTTCCTTAAAAAATCGTGGCTCAAAATGGCATTTTTGGGCTGAGATAAGCACTTTGGTGACATTTTCCTGTAACTTGTTCCCAGTACATTCTAAGTGGCTGCTGACTTTGTGAGGTCTCTAAAAGTGGGTTTTAGGAGCCCAACACAAAATACATGAGCCCTAATGCCTTCCTTCAGACAGAACTGACACCCACTTTCTTTAAAAAATCGTGGTTCAAAATAGCATTTTTGGGCTGAGATAAGCACTTTGGTGACATTTTCCTGTAACTTGTTCCCAGTACATTTTAAGTGGCTGCTGACTTTGTGAGGTCTGTAAAATTGGGTTTTAGGAGCCCAACACAAAATACATGAGCCCTAATGCCTTCTTTCAGACAAAACTGACTTCCACTTTCTTAAAAAAATCTTGGGTCAAAATAGCATTATTAGACTGAGATAAGCACTTTGGTGACATTTTCCTGTAACTTGTTCCCAGTACATTCTAAGTGGCTGCTGACTTTGTGAGGTCTCTAAAAGTGGGTTTTAGGAGCCCAACACAAAATACATGAGCCCCAATGCCTTCCTTCATACAAAACTGACACCCACTTTCCTTAAAAAATCGTGGCTCAAAATGGCATTTTTGGGCTGAGATAAGCACTTTGGTGACATTTTCCTGTAACTTGTTCCCAGTACATTCTAAGTGGCTGCTGACTTTGTGAGGTCTCTAAAAGTGGGTTTTAGGAGCCCAACACAAAATACATGAGCCCTAATGCCTTCTTTCAGACAAAACTGACTTCCACTTTCTTAAAAAAATCTTGGGTCAAAATAGCATTATTAGACTGAGATAAGCACTTTGGTGACATTTTCCTGTAACTTGTTCCCAGTACATTCTAAGTGGCTGCTGACTTTGTGAGGTCTCTAAAAGTGGGTTTTAGGAGCCCAACACAAAATACATGAGCCCCAATGCCTTCCTTCATACAAAACTGACACCCACTTTCCTTAAAAAATCGTGGCTCAAAATGGCATTTTTGGGCTGAGATAAGCACTTTGGTGACATTTTCCTGTAACTTGTTCCCAGTACATTCTAAGTGGCTGCTGACTTTGTGAGGTCTCTAAAAGTGGGTTTTAGGAGCCCAACACAAAATACATGAGCCCTATAGCCTTCTTTCAGACAAAACTGACTTCCACTTTCTTAAAAAAATCTTGGGTCAAAATAGCATTATTAGACTGAGATAAGCACTTTGGTGACATTTTCCTGTAACTTGTTCCCAGTACATTCTAAGTGGCTGCTGACTTTGTGAGGTCTCTAAAAGTGGGTTTTAGGAGCCCAACACAAAATACATGAGCCCCAATGCCTTCCTTCATACAAAACTGACACCCACTTTCCTTAAAAAATCGTGGCTCAAAATGGCATTTTTGGGCTGAGATAAGCACTTTGGTGACATTTTCCTGTAACTTGTTCCCAGTACATTCTAAGTGGCTGCTGACTTTGTGAGGTCTCTAAAAGTGGGTTTTAGGAGCCCAACACAAAATACATGAGCCCTAATGCCTTCTTTCAGACAAAACTGACTTCCACTTTCTTAAAAAAATCTTGGGTCAAAATAGCATTATTAGACTGAGATAAGCACTTTGGTGACATTTTCCTGTAACTTGTTCCCAGTACATTCTAAGTGGCTGCTGACTTTGTGAGGTCTCTAAAAGTGGGTTTTAGGAGCCCAACACAAAATACATGAGCCCTAATGCCTTCTTTCAGACAAAACTGACTTCCACTTTCTTAAAAAAATCTTGGGTCAAAATAGCATTATTAGACTGAGATAAGCACTTTGGTGACATTTTCCTGTAACTTGTTCCCAGTACATTCTAAGTGGCTGCTGACTTTGTGAGGTCTCTAAAAGTGGGTTTTAGGAGCCCAACACAAAATACATGAGCCCTAATGCCTTCTTTCAGACAAAACTGACTTCCACTTTCTTAAAAAAATCTTGGGTCAAAATAGCATTATTAGACTGAGATAAGCACTTTGGTGACATTTTCCTGTAACTTGTTCCCAGTACATTCTAAGTGGCTGCTGACTTTGTGAGGTCTCTAAAAGTGGGTTTTAGGAGCCCAACACAAAATACATGAGCCCCAATGCCTTCCTTCATACAAAACTGACACCCACTTTCCTTAAAAAATCGTGGCTCAAAATGGCATTTTTGGGCTGAGATAAGCACTTTGGTGACATTTTCCTGTAACTTGTTCCCAGTACATTCTAAGTGGCTGCTGACTTTGTGAGGTCTCTAAAAGTGGGTTTTAGGAGCCCAACACAAAATACATGAGCCCTAATGCCTTCTTTCAGACAAAACTGACTTCCACTTTCTTAAAAAAATCTTGGGTCAAAATAGCATTATTAGACTGAGATAAGCACTTTGGTGACATTTTCCTGTAACTTGTTCCCAGTACATTCTAAGTGGCTGCTGACTTTGTGAGGTCTCTAAAAGTGGGTTTTAGGAGCCCAACACAAAATACATGAGCCCCAATGCCTTCCTTCATACAAAACTGACACCCACTTTCCTTAAAAAATCGTGGCTCAAAATGGCATTTTTGGGCTGAGATAAGCACTTTGGTGACATTTTCCTGTAACTTGTTCCCAGTACATTCTAAGTGGCTGCTGACTTTGTGAGGTCTCTAAAAGTGGGTTTTAGGAGCCCAACACAAAATACATGAGCCCTAATGCCTTCTTTCAGACAAAACTGACTTCCACTTTCTTAAAAAGATCTTGGGTCAAAATAGCATTATTAGACTGAGATAAGCACTTTGGTGACATTTTCCTGTAACTTGTTCCCAGTACATTCTAAGTGGCTGTTGACTTTGTGAGGTCTCTAAAAGTGGGTTTTAGGAGCCCAACACAAAATACATGAGCCCCAATGCCTTCCTTCATACAAAACTGACACCCACTTTCCTTAAAAAATCGTGGCTCAAAATGGCATTTTTGGGCTGAGATAAGCACTTTGGTGACATTTTCCTGTAACTTGTTCCCAGTACATTCTAAGTGGCTGCTGACTTTGTGAGGTCTCTAAAAGTGGGTTTTAGGAGCCCAACACAAAATACATGAGCCCCAATGCCTTCCTTCATACAAAACTGACACCCACTTTCCTTAAAAAATCGTGGCTCAAAATGGCATTTTTGGGCTGAGATAAGCACTTTGGTGACATTTTCCTGTAACTTGTTCCCAGTACATTCTAAGTGGCTGCTGACTTTGTGAGGTCTCTAAAAGTGGGTTTTAGGAGCCCAACACAAAATACATGAGCCCTAATGCCTTCTTTCAGACAAAACTGACTTCCACTTTCTTAAAAAAATCTTGGGTCAAAATAGCATTATTAGACTGAGATAAGCACTTTGGTGACATTTTCCTGTAACTTGTTCCCAGTACATTCTAAGTGGCTGCTGACTTTGTGAGGTCTCTAAAAGTGGGTTTTAGGAGCCCAACACAAAATACATGAGCCCCAATGCCTTCCTTCATACAAAACTGACACCCACTTTCCTTAAAAAATCGTGGCTCAAAATGGCATTTTTGGGCTGAGATAAGCACTTTGGTGACATTTTCCTGTAACTTGTTCCCAGTACATTCTAAGTGGCTGCTGACTTTGTGAGGTCTCTAAAAGTGGGTTTTAGGAGCCCAACACAAAATACATGAGCCCTAATGCCTTCTTTCAGACAAAACTGACTTCCACTTTCTTAAAAAAATCTTGGGTCAAAATAGCATTATTAGAATGAGATAAGCACTTTGGTGACATTTTCCTGTAACTTGTTCCCAGTACATTCTAAGTGGCTGCTGACTTTGTGAGGTCTCTAAAAGTGGGTTTTAGGAGCCCAACACAAAATACATGAGCCCCAATGCCTTCCTTCATACAAAACTGACACCCACTTTCCTTAAAAAATCGTGGCTCAAAATGGCATTTTTGGGCTGAGATAAGCACTTTGGTGACATTTTCCTGTAACTTGTTCCCAGTACATTCTAAGTGGCTGCTGACTTTGTGAGGTCTCTAAAAGTGGGTTTTAGGAGCCCAACACAAAATACATGAGCCCTAATGCCTTCTTTCAGACAAAACTGACTTCCACTTTCTTAAAAAAATCTTGGGTCAAAATAGCATTATTAGACTGAGATAAGCACTTTGGTGACATTTTCCTGTAACTTGTTCCCAGTACATTCTAAGTGGCTGCTGACTTTGTGAGGTCTCTAAAAGTGGGTTTTAGGAGCCCAACACAAAATACATGAGCCCCAATGCCTTCCTTCATACAAAACTGACACCCACTTTCCTTAAAAAATCGTGGCTCAAAATGGCATTTTTGGGCTGAGATAAGCACTTTGGTGACATTTTCCTGTAACTTGTTCCCAGTACATTCTAAGTGGCTGCTGACTTTGTGAGGTCTCTAAAAGTGGGTTTTAGGAGCCCAACACAAAATACATGAGCCCTAATGCCTTCTTTCAGACAAAACTGACTTCCACTTTCTTAAAAAGATCTTGGGTCAAAATAGCATTATTAGACTGAGATAAGCACTTTGGTGACATTTTCCTGTAACTTGTTCCCAGTACATTCTAAGTGGCTGTTGACTTTGTGAGGTCTCTAAAAGTGGGTTTTAGGAGCCCAACACAAAATACATGAGCCCCAATGCCTTCCTTCATACAAAACTGACACCCACTTTCCTTAAAAAATCGTGGCTCAAAATGGCATTTTTGGGCTGAGATAAGCACTTTGGTGACATTTTCCTGTAACTTGTTCCCAGTACATTCTAAGTGGCTGCTGACTTTGTGAGGTCTCTAAAAGTGGGTTTTAGGAGCCCAACACAAAATACATGAGCCCCAATGCCTTCCTTCATACAAAACTGACACCCACTTTCCTTAAAAAATCGTGGCTCAAAATGGCATTTTTGGGCTGAGATAAGCACTTTGGTGACATTTTCCTGTAACTTGTTCCCAGTACATTCTAAGTGGCTGCTGACTTTGTGAGGTCTCTAAAAGTGGGTTTTAGGAGCCCAACACAAAATACATGAGCCCTAATGCCTTCTTTCAGACAAAACTGACTTCCACTTTCTTAAAAAAATCTTGGGTCAAAATAGCATTATTAGACTGAGATAAGCACTTTGGTGACATTTTCCTGTAACTTGTTCCCAGTACATTCTAAGTGGCTGCTGACTTTGTGAGGTCTCTAAAAGTGGGTTTTAGGAGCCCAACACAAAATACATGAGCCCCAATGCCTTCCTTCATACAAAACTGACACCCACTTTCCTTAAAAAATCGTGGCTCAAAATGGCATTTTTGGGCTGAGATAAGCACTTTGGTGACATTTTCCTGTAACTTGTTCCCAGTACATTCTAAGTGGCTGCTGACTTTGTGAGGTCTCTAAAAGTGGGTTTTAGGAGCCCAACACAAAATACATGAGCCCTAATGCCTTCTTTCAGACAAAACTGACTTCCACTTTCTTAAAAAAATCTTGGGTCAAAATAGCATTATTAGAATGAGATAAGCACTTTGGTGACATTTTCCTGTAACTTGTTCCCAGTACATTCTAAGTGGCTGCTGACTTTGTGAGGTCTCTAAAAGTGGGTTTTAGGAGCCCAACACAAAATACATGAGCCCCAATGCCTTCCTTCATACAAAACTGACACCCACTTTCCTTAAAAAATCGTGGCTCAAAATGGCATTTTTGGGCTGAGATAAGCACTTTGGTGACATTTTCCTGTAACTTGTTCCCAGTACATTCTAAGTGGCTGCTGACTTTGTGAGGTCTCTAAAAGTGGGTTTTAGGAGCCCAACACAAAATACATGAGCCCTAATGCCTTCTTTCAGACAAAACTGACTTCCACTTTCTTAAAAAAATCTTGGGTCAAAATAGCATTATTAGACTGAGATAAGCACTTTGGTGACATTTTCCTGTAACTTGTTCCCAGTACATTCTAAGTGGCTGCTGACTTTGTGAGGTCTCTAAAAGTGGGTTTTAGGAGCCCAACACAAAATACATGAGCCCCAATGCCTTCCTTCATACAAAACTGACACCCACTTTCCTTAAAAAATCGTGGCTCAAAATGGCATTTTTGGGCTGAGATAAGCACTTTGGTGACATTTTCCTGTAACTTGTTCCCAGTACATTCTAAGTGGCTGCTGACTTTGTGAGGTCTCTAAAAGTGGGTTTTAGGAGCCCAACACAAAATACATGAGCCCTAATGCCTTCTTTCAGACAAAACTGACTTCCACTTTCTTAAAAAAATCTTGGGTCAAAATAGCATTATTAGACTGAGATAAGCACTTTGGTGACATTTTCCTGTAACTTGTTCCCAGTACATTCTAAGTGGCTGCTGACTTTGTGAGGTCTCTAAAAGTGGGTTTTAGGAGCCCAACACAAAATACATGAGCCCCAATGCCTTCCTTCATACAAAACTGACACCCACTTTCCTTAAAAAATCGTGGCTCAAAATGGCATTTTTGGGCTGAGATAAGCACTTTGGTGACATTTTCCTGTAACTTGTTCCCAGTACATTCTAAGTGGCTGCTGACTTTGTGAGGTCTCTAAAAGTGGGTTTTAGGAGCCCAACACAAAATACATGAGCCCCAATGCCTTCCTTCATACAAAACTGACACCCACTTTCCTTAAAAAATCGTGGCTCAAAATGGCATTTTTGGGCTGAGATAAGCACTTTGGTGACATTTTCCTGTAACTTGTTCCCAGTACATTCTAAGTGGCTGCTGACTTTGTGAGGTCTCTAAAAGTGGGTTTTAGGAGCCCAACACAAAATACATGAGCCCTAATGCCTTCTTTCAGACAAAACTGACTTCCACTTTCTTAAAAAAATCTTGGGTCAAAATAGCATTATTAGACTGAGATAAGCACTTTGGTGACATTTTCCTGTAACTTGTTCCCAGTACATTCTAAGTGGCTGCTGACTTTGTGAGGTCTCTAAAAGTGGGTTTTAGGAGCCCAACACAAAATACATGAGCCCCAATGCCTTCCTTCATACAAAACTGACACCCACTTTCCTTAAAAAATCGTGGCTCAAAATGGCATTTTTGGGCTGAGATAAGCACTTTGGTGACATTTTCCTGTAACTTGTTCCCAGTACATTCTAAGTGGCTGCTGACTTTGTGAGGTCTCTAAAAGTGGGTTTTAGGAGCCCAACACAAAATACATGAGCCCTAATGCCTTCTTTCAGACAAAACTGACTTCCACTTTCTTAAAAAAATCTTGGGTCAAAATAGCATTATTAGACTGAGATAAGCACTTTGGTGACATTTTCCTGTAACTTGTTCCCAGTACATTCTAAGTGGCTGCTGACTTTGTGAGGTCTCTAAAAGTGGGTTTTAGGAGCCCAACACAAAATACATGAGCCCCAATGCCTTCCTTCATACAAAACTGACACCCACTTTCCTTAAAAAATCGTGGCTCAAAATGGCATTTTTGGGCTGAGATAAGCACTTTGGTGACATTTTCCTGTAACTTGTTCCCAGTACATTCTAAGTGGCTGCTGACTTTGTGAGGTCTCTAAAAGTGGGTTTTAGGAGCCCAACACAAAATACATGAGCCCCAATGCCTTCCTTCATACAAAACTGACACCCACTTTCCTTAAAAAATCGTGGCTCAAAATGGCATTTTTGGGCTGAGATAAGCACTTTGGTGACATTTTCCTGTAACTTGTTCCCAGTACATTCTAAGTGGCTGCTGACTTTGTGAGGTCTCTAAAAGTAGGTTTTAGGAGCCCAACACAAAATACATGAGCCCTAATGCCTTCTTTCAGACAAAACTGACTTCCACTTTCTTAAAAAAATCTTGGGTCAAAATAGCATTATTAGACTGAGATAAGCACTTTGGTGACATTTTCCTGTAACTTGTTCCCAGTACATTCTAAGTGGCTGCTGACTTTGTGAGGTCTCTAAAAGTGGGTTTTAGGAGCCCAACACAAAATACATGAGCCCCAATGCCTTCCTTCATACAAAACTGACACCCACTTTCCTTAAAAAATCGTGGCTCAAAATGGCATTTTTGGGCTGAGATAAGCACTTTGGTGACATTTTCCTGTAACTTGTTCCCAGTACATTCTAAGTGGCTGCTGACTTTGTGAGGTCTCTAAAAGTGGGTTTTAGGAGCCCAACACAAAATACATGAGCCCTAATGCCTTCCTTCAGACAGAACTGACACCCACTTTCTTTAAAAAATCGTGGTTCAAAATAGCATTTTTGGGCTGAGATAAGCACTTTGGTGACATTTTCCTGTAACTTGTTCCCAGTACATTTTAAGTGGCTGCTGACTTTGTGAGGTCTGTAAAATTGGGTTTTAGGAGCCCAACACAAAATACATGAGCCCTAATGCCTTCTTTCAGACAAAACTGACTTCCACTTTCTTAAAAAAATCTTGGGTCAAAATAGCATTATTAGACTGAGATAAGCACTTTGGTGACATTTTCCTGTAACTTGTTCCCAGTACATTCTAAGTGGCTGCTGACTTTGTGAGGTCTCTAAAAGTGGGTTTTAGGAGCCCAACACAAAATACATGAGCCCCAATGCCTTCCTTCATACAAAACTGACACCCACTTTCCTTAAAAAATCGTGGCTCAAAATGGCATTTTTGGGCTGAGATAAGCACTTTGGTGACATTTTCCTGTAACTTGTTCCCAGTACATTCTAAGTGGCTGCTGACTTTGTGAGGTCTCTAAAAGTGGGTTTTAGGAGCCCAACACAAAATACATGAGCCCTAATGCCTTCTTTCAGACAAAACTGACTTCCACTTTCTTAAAAAAATCTTGGGTCAAAATAGCATTATTAGACTGAGATAAGCACTTTGGTGACATTTTCCTGTAACTTGTTCCCAGTACATTCTAAGTGGCTGCTGACTTTGTGAGGTCTCTAAAAGTGGGTTTTAGGAGCCCAACACAAAATACATGAGCCCCAATGCCTTCCTTCATACAAAACTGACACCCACTTTCCTTAAAAAATCGTGGCTCAAAATGGCATTTTTGGGCTGAGATAAGCACTTTGGTGACATTTTCCTGTAACTTGTTCCCAGTACATTCTAAGTGGCTGCTGACTTTGTGAGGTCTCTAAAAGTGGGTTTTAGGAGCCCAACACAAAATACATGAGCCCTAATGCCTTCTTTCAGACAAAACTGACTTCCACTTTCTTAAAAAAATCTTGGGTCAAAATAGCATTATTAGACTGAGATAAGCACTTTGGTGACATTTTCCTGTAACTTGTTCCCAGTACATTCTAAGTGGCTGCTGACTTTGTGAGGTCTCTAAAAGTGGGTTTTAGGAGCCCAACACAAAATACATGAGCCCCAATGCCTTCCTTCATACAAAACTGACACCCACTTTCCTTAAAAAATCGTGGCTCAAAATGGCATTTTTGGGCTGAGATAAGCACTTTGGTGACATTTTCCTGTAACTTGTTCCCAGTACATTCTAAGTGGCTGCTGACTTTGTGAGGTCTCTAAAAGTGGGTTTTAGGAGCCCAACACAAAATACATGAGCCCTAATGCCTTCTTTCAGACAAAACTGACTTCCACTTTCTTAAAAAAATCTTGGGTCAAAATAGCATTATTAGACTGAGATAAGCACTTTGGTGACATTTTCCTGTAACTTGTTCCCAGTACATTCTAAGTGGCTGCTGACTTTGTGAGGTCTCTAAAAGTGGGTTTTAGGAGCCCAACACAAAATACATGAGCCCTAATGCCTTCTTTCAGACAAAACTGACTTCCACTTTCTTAAAAAAATCTTGGGTCAAAATAGCATTATTAGACTGAGATAAGCACTTTGGTGACATTTTCCTGTAACTTGTTCCCAGTACATTCTAAGTGGCTGCTGACTTTGTGAGGTCTCTAAAAGTGGGTTTTAGGAGCCCAACACAAAATACATGAGCCCTAATGCCTTCTTTCAGACAAAACTGACTTCCACTTTCTTAAAAAAATCTTGGGTCAAAATAGCATTATTAGACTGAGATAAGCACTTTGGTGACATTTTCCTGTAACTTGTTCCCAGTACATTCTAAGTGGCTGCTGACTTTGTGAGGTCTCTAAAAGTGGGTTTTAGGAGCCCAACACAAAATACATGAGCCCCAATGCCTTCCTTCATACAAAACTGACACCCACTTTCCTTAAAAAATCGTGGCTCAAAATGGCATTTTTGGGCTGAGATAAGCACTTTGGTGACATTTTCCTGTAACTTGTTCCCAGTACATTCTAAGTGGCTGCTGACTTTGTGAGGTCTCTAAAAGTGGGTTTTAGGAGCCCAACACAAAATACATGAGCCCTAATGCCTTCTTTCAGACAAAACTGACTTCCACTTTCTTAAAAAAATCTTGGGTCAAAATAGCATTATTAGACTGAGATAAGCACTTTGGTGACATTTTCCTGTAACTTGTTCCCAGTACATTCTAAGTGGCTGCTGACTTTGTGAGGTCTCTAAAAGTGGGTTTTAGGAGCCCAACACAAAATACATGAGCCCCAATGCCTTCCTTCATACAAAACTGACACCCACTTTCCTTAAAAAATCGTGGCTCAAAATGGCATTTTTGGGCTGAGATAAGCACTTTGGTGACATTTTCCTGTAACTTGTTCCCAGTACATTCTAAGTGGCTGCTGACTTTGTGAGGTCTCTAAAAGTGGGTTTTAGGAGCCCAACACAAAATACATGAGCCCTAATGCCTTCTTTCAGACAAAACTGACTTCCACTTTCTTAAAAAGATCTTGGGTCAAAATAGCATTATTAGACTGAGATAAGCACTTTGGTGACATTTTCCTGTAACTTGTTCCCAGTACATTCTAAGTGGCTGTTGACTTTGTGAGGTCTCTAAAAGTGGGTTTTAGGAGCCCAACACAAAATACATGAGCCCCAATGCCTTCCTTCATACAAAACTGACACCCACTTTCCTTAAAAAATCGTGGCTCAAAATGGCATTTTTGGGCTGAGATAAGCACTTTGGTGACATTTTCCTGTAACTTGTTCCCAGTACATTCTAAGTGGCTGCTGACTTTGTGAGGTCTCTAAAAGTGGGTTTTAGGAGCCCAACACAAAATACATGAGCCCCAATGCCTTCCTTCATACAAAACTGACACCCACTTTCCTTAAAAAATCGTGGCTCAAAATGGCATTTTTGGGCTGAGATAAGCACTTTGGTGACATTTTCCTGTAACTTGTTCCCAGTACATTCTAAGTGGCTGCTGACTTTGTGAGGTCTCTAAAAGTGGGTTTTAGGAGCCCAACACAAAATACATGAGCCCTAATGCCTTCTTTCAGACAAAACTGACTTCCACTTTCTTAAAAAAATCTTGGGTCAAAATAGCATTATTAGACTGAGATAAGCACTTTGGTGACATTTTCCTGTAACTTGTTCCCAGTACATTCTAAGTGGCTGCTGACTTTGTGAGGTCTCTAAAAGTGGGTTTTAGGAGCCCAACACAAAATACATGAGCCCCAATGCCTTCCTTCATACAAAACTGACACCCACTTTCCTTAAAAAATCGTGGCTCAAAATGGCATTTTTGGGCTGAGATAAGCACTTTGGTGACATTTTCCTGTAACTTGTTCCCAGTACATTCTAAGTGGCTGCTGACTTTGTGAGGTCTCTAAAAGTGGGTTTTAGGAGCCCAACACAAAATACATGAGCCCTAATGCCTTCTTTCAGACAAAACTGACTTCCACTTTCTTAAAAAAATCTTGGGTCAAAATAGCATTATTAGAATGAGATAAGCACTTTGGTGACATTTTCCTGTAACTTGTTCCCAGTACATTCTAAGTGGCTGCTGACTTTGTGAGGTCTCTAAAAGTGGGTTTTAGGAGCCCAACACAAAATACATGAGCCCCAATGCCTTCCTTCATACAAAACTGACACCCACTTTCCTTAAAAAATCGTGGCTCAAAATGGCATTTTTGGGCTGAGATAAGCACTTTGGTGACATTTTCCTGTAACTTGTTCCCAGTACATTCTAAGTGGCTGCTGACTTTGTGAGGTCTCTAAAAGTGGGTTTTAGGAGCCCAACACAAAATACATGAGCCCTAATGCCTTCTTTCAGACAAAACTGACTTCCACTTTCTTAAAAAAATCTTGGGTCAAAATAGCATTATTAGACTGAGATAAGCACTTTGGTGACATTTTCCTGTAACTTGTTCCCAGTACATTCTAAGTGGCTGCTGACTTTGTGAGGTCTCTAAAAGTGGGTTTTAGGAGCCCAACACAAAATACATGAGCCCCAATGCCTTCCTTCATACAAAACTGACACCCACTTTCCTTAAAAAATCGTGGCTCAAAATGGCATTTTTGGGCTGAGATAAGCACTTTGGTGACATTTTCCTGTAACTTGTTCCCAGTACATTCTAAGTGGCTGCTGACTTTGTGAGGTCTCTAAAAGTGGGTTTTAGGAGCCCAACACAAAATACATGAGCCCTAATGCCTTCTTTCAGACAAAACTGACTTCCACTTTCTTAAAAAAATCTTGGGTCAAAATAGCATTATTAGACTGAGATAAGCACTTTGGTGACATTTTCCTGTAACTTGTTCCCAGTACATTCTAAGTGGCTGCTGACTTTGTGAGGTCTCTAAAAGTGGGTTTTAGGAGCCCAACACAAAATACATGAGCCCCAATGCCTTCCTTCATACAAAACTGACACCCACTTTCCTTAAAAAATCGTGGCTCAAAATGGCATTTTTGGGCTGAGATAAGCACTTTGGTGACATTTTCCTGTAACTTGTTCCCAGTACATTCTAAGTGGCTGCTGACTTTGTGAGGTCTCTAAAAGTGGGTTTTAGGAGCCCAACACAAAATACATGAGCCCCAATGCCTTCCTTCATACAAAACTGACACCCACTTTCCTTAAAAAATCGTGGCTCAAAATGGCATTTTTGGGCTGAGATAAGCACTTTGGTGACATTTTCCTGTAACTTGTTCCCAGTACATTCTAAGTGGCTGCTGACTTTGTGAGGTCTCTAAAAGTGGGTTTTAGGAGCCCAACACAAAATACATGAGCCCTAATGCCTTCTTTCAGACAAAACTGACTTCCACTTTCTTAAAAAAATCTTGGGTCAAAATAGCATTATTAGACTGAGATAAGCACTTTGGTGACATTTTCCTGTAACTTGTTCCCAGTACATTCTAAGTGGCTGCTGACTTTGTGAGGTCTCTAAAAGTGGGTTTTAGGAGCCCAACACAAAATACATGAGCCCCAATGCCTTCCTTCATACAAAACTGACACCCACTTTCCTTAAAAAATCGTGGCTCAAAATGGCATTTTTGGGCTGAGATAAGCACTTTGGTGACATTTTCCTGTAACTTGTTCCCAGTACATTCTAAGTGGCTGCTGACTTTGTGAGGTCTCTAAAAGTGGGTTTTAGGAGCCCAACACAAAATACATGAGCCCCAATGCCTTCCTTCATACAAAACTGACACCCACTTTCCTTAAAAAATCGTGGCTCAAAATGGCATTTTTGGGCTGAGATAAGCACTTTGGTGACATTTTCCTGTAACTTGTTCCCAGTACATTCTAAGTGGCTGCTGACTTTGTGAGGTCTCTAAAAGTGGGTTTTAGGAGCCCAACACAAAATACATGAGCCCTAATGCCTTCTTTCAGACAAAACTGACTTCCACTTTCTTAAAAAAATCTTGGGTCAAAATAGCATTATTAGACTGAGATAAGCACTTTGGTGACATTTTCCTGTAACTTGTTCCCAGTACATTCTAAGTGGCTGCTGACTTTGTGAGGTCTCTAAAAGTGGGTTTTAGGAGCCCAACACAAAATACATGAGCCCCAATGCCTTCCTTCATACAAAACTGACACCCACTTTCCTTAAAAAATCGTGGCTCAAAATGGCATTTTTGGGCTGAGATAAGCACTTTGGTGACATTTTCCTGTAACTTGTTCCCAGTACATTCTAAGTGGCTGCTGACTTTGTGAGGTCTCTAAAAGTGGGTTTTAGGAGCCCAACACAAAATACATGAGCCCTAATGCCTTCCTTCAGACAGAACTGACACCCACTTTCTTTAAAAAATCGTGGTTCAAAATAGCATTTTTGGGCTGAGATAAGCACTTTGGTGACATTTTCCTGTAACTTGTTCCCAGTACATTTTAAGTGGCTGCTGACTTTGTGAGGTCTGTAAAATTGGGTTTTAGGAGCCCAACACAAAATACATGAGCCCTAATGCCTTCTTTCAGACAAAACTGACTTCCACTTTCTTAAAAAAATCTTGGGTCAAAATAGCATTATTAGACTGAGATAAGCACTTTGGTGACATTTTCCTGTAACTTGTTCCCAGTACATTCTAAGTGGCTGCTGACTTTGTGAGGTCTCTAAAAGTGGGTTTTAGGAGCCCAACACAAAATACATGAGCCCCAATGCCTTCCTTCATACAAAACTGACACCCACTTTCCTTAAAAAATCGTGGCTCAAAATGGCATTTTTGGGCTGAGATAAGCACTTTGGTGACATTTTCCTGTAACTTGTTCCCAGTACATTCTAAGTGGCTGCTGACTTTGTGAGGTCTCTAAAAGTGGGTTTTAGGAGCCCAACACAAAATACATGAGCCCCAATGCCTTCCTTCATACAAAACTGACACCCACTTTCCTTAAAAAATCGTGGCTCAAAATGGCATTTTTGGGCTGAGATAAGCACTTTGGTGACATTTTCCTGTAACTTGTTCCCAGTACATTCTAAGTGGCTGCTGACTTTGTGAGGTCTCTAAAAGTGGGTTTTAGGAGCCCAACACAAAATACATGAGCCCTAATGCCTTCTTTCAGACAAAACTGACTTCCACTTTCTTAAAAAAATCTTGGGTCAAAATAGCATTATTAGACTGAGATAAGCACTTTGGTGACATTTTCCTGTAACTTGTTCCCAGTACATTCTAAGTGGCTGCTGACTTTGTGAGGTCTCTAAAAGTGGGTTTTAGGAGCCCAACACAAAATACATGAGCCCCAATGCCTTCCTTCATACAAAACTGACACCCACTTTCCTTAAAAAATCGTGGCTCAAAATGGCATTTTTGGGCTGAGATAAGCACTTTGGTGACATTTTCCTGTAACTTGTTCCCAGTACATTCTAAGTGGCTGCTGACTTTGTGAGGTCTCTAAAAGTGGGTTTTAGGAGCCCAACACAAAATACATGAGCCCTAATGCCTTCCTTCAGACAGAACTGACACCCACTTTCTTTAAAAAATCGTGGTTCAAAATAGCATTTTTGGGCTGAGATAAGCACTTTGGTGACATTTTCCTGTAACTTGTTCCCAGTACATTTTAAGTGGCTGCTGACTTTGTGAGGTCTGTAAAATTGGGTTTTAGGAGCCCAACACAAAATACATGAGCCCTAATGCCTTCTTTCAGACAAAACTGACTTCCACTTTCTTAAAAAAATCTTGGGTCAAAATAGCATTATTAGACTGAGATAAGCACTTTGGTGACATTTTCCTGTAACTTGTTCCCAGTACATTCTAAGTGGCTGCTGACTTTGTGAGGTCTCTAAAAGTGGGTTTTAGGAGCCCAACACAAAATACATGAGCCCCAATGCCTTCCTTCATACAAAACTGACACCCACTTTCCTTAAAAAATCGTGGCTCAAAATGGCATTTTTGGGCTGAGATAAGCACTTTGGTGACATTTTCCTGTAACTTGTTCCCAGTACATTCTAAGTGGCTGCTGACTTTGTGAGGTCTCTAAAAGTGGGTTTTAGGAGCCCAACACAAAATACATGAGCCCCAATGCCTTCCTTCATACAAAACTGACACCCACTTTCCTTAAAAAATCGTGGCTCAAAATGGCATTTTTGGGCTGAGATAAGCACTTTGGTGACATTTTCCTGTAACTTGTTCCCAGTACATTCTAAGTGGCTGCTGACTTTGTGAGGTCTCTAAAAGTGGGTTTTAGGAGCCCAACACAAAATACATGAGCCCTAATGCCTTCTTTCAGACAAAACTGACTTCCACTTTCTTAAAAAAATCTTGGGTCAAAATAGCATTATTAGACTGAGATAAGCACTTTGGTGACATTTTCCTGTAACTTGTTCCCAGTACATTCTAAGTGGCTGCTGACTTTGTGAGGTCTCTAAAAGTGGGTTTTAGGAGCCCAACACAAAATACATGAGCCCCAATGCCTTCCTTCATACAACACTGACACCCACTTTCCTTAAAAAATCGTGGCTCAAAATGGCATTTTTGGGCTGAGATAAGCACTTTGGTGACATTTTCCTGTAACTTGTTCCCAGTACATTCTAAGTGGCTGCTGACTTTGTGAGGTCTCTAAAAGTGGGTTTTAGGAGCCCAACACAAAATACATGAGCCCTAATGCCTTCTTTCAGACAAAACTGACTTCCACTTTCTTAAAAAAATCTTGGGTCAAAATAGCATTATTAGACTGAGATAAGCACTTTGGTGACATTTTCCTGTAACTTGTTCCCAGTACATTCTAAGTGGCTGCTGACTTTGTGAGGTCTCTAAAAGTGGGTTTTAGGAGCCCAACACAAAATACATGAGCCCCAATGCCTTCCTTCATACAAAACTGACACCCACTTTCCTTAAAAAATCGTGGCTCAAAATGGCATTTTTGGGCTGAGATAAGCACTTTGGTGACATTTTCCTGTAACTTGTTCCCAGTACATTCTAAGTGGCTGCTGACTTTGTGAGGTCTCTAAAAGTGGGTTTTAGGAGCCCAACACAAAATACATGAGCCCTAATGCCTTCCTTCAGACAGAACTGACACCCACTTTCTTTAAAAAATCGTGGTTCAAAATAGCATTTTTGGGCTGAGATAAGCACTTTGGTGACATTTTCCTGTAACTTGTTCCCAGTACATTTTAAGTGGCTGCTGACTTTGTGAGGTCTGTAAAATTGGGTTTTAGGAGCCCAACACAAAATACATGAGCCCTAATGCCTTCTTTCAGACAAAACTGACTTCCACTTTCTTAAAAAAATCTTGGGTCAAAATAGCATTATTAGACTGAGATAAGCACTTTGGTGACATTTTCCTGTAACTTGTTCCCAGTACATTCTAAGTGGCTGCTGACTTTGTGAGGTCTCTAAAAGTGGGTTTTAGGAGCCCAACACAAAATACATGAGCCCCAATGCCTTCCTTCATACAAAACTGACACCCACTTTCCTTAAAAAATCGTGGCTCAAAATGGCATTTTTGGGCTGAGATAAGCACTTTGGTGACATTTTCCTGTAACTTGTTCCCAGTACATTCTAAGTGGCTGCTGACTTTGTGAGGTCTCTAAAAGTGGGTTTTAGGAGCCCAACACAAAATACATGAGCCCTAATGCCTTCTTTCAGACAAAACTGACTTCCACTTTCTTAAAAAAATCTTGGCTCAAAATGGCATTTTTGGGCTGAGATAAGCACTTTGGTGACATTTTCCTGTAACTTGTTCCCAGTACATTCTAAGTGGCTGCTGACTTTGTGAGGTCTCTAAAAGTGGGTTTTAGGAGCCCAACACAAAATACATGAGCCCTAATGCCTTCTTTCAGACAAAACTGACTTCCACTTTCTTAAAAAAATCTTGGGTCAAAATAGCATTATTAGACTGAGATAAGCACTTTGGTGACATTTTCCTGTAACTTGTTCCCAGTACATTCTAAGTGGCTGCTGACTTTGTGAGGTCTCTAAAAGTGGGTTTTAGGAGCCCAACACAAAATACATGAGCCCCAATGCCTTCCTTCATACAAAACTGACACCCACTTTCCTTAAAAAATCGTGGCTCAAAATGGCATTTTTGGGCTGAGATAAGCACTTTGGTGACATTTTCCTGTAACTTGTTCCCAGTACATTCTAAGTGGCTGCTGACTTTGTGAGGTCTCTAAAAGTGGGTTTTAGGAGCCCAACACAAAATACATGAGCCCTAATGCCTTCCTTCAGACAGAACTGACACCCACTTTCTTTAAAAAATCGTGGTTCAAAATAGCATTTTTGGGCTGAGATAAGCACTTTGGTGACATTTTCCTGTAACTTGTTCCCAGTACATTCTAAGTGGCTGCTGACTTTGTGAGGTCTCTAAAAGTGGGTTTTAGGAGCCCAACACAAAATACATGAGCCCTAATGCCTTCTTTCAGACAAAACTGACTTCCACTTTCTTAAAAAAATCTTGGGTCAAAATAGCATTATTAGACTGAGATAAGCACTTTGGTGACATTTTCCTGTAACTTGTTCCCAGTACATTCTAAGTGGCTGCTGACTTTGTGAGGTCTCTAAAAGTGGGTTTTAGGAGCCCAACACAAAATACATGAGCCCCAATGCCTTCCTTCATACAAAACTGACACCCACTTTCCTTAAAAAATCGTGGCTCAAAATGGCATTTTTGGGCTGAGATAAGCACTTTGGTGACATTTTCCTGTAACTTGTTCCCAGTACATTCTAAGTGGCTGCTGACTTTGTGAGGTCTCTAAAAGTGGGTTTTAGGAGCCCAACACAAAATACATGAGCCCTAATGCCTTCCTTCAGACAGAACTGACACCCACTTTCTTTAAAAAATCGTGGTTCAAAATAGCATTTTTGGGCTGAGATAAGCACTTTGGTGACATTTTCCTGTAACTTGTTCCCAGTACATTTTAAGTGGCTGCTGACTTTGTGAGGTCTGTAAAATTGGGTTTTAGGAGCCCAACACAAAATACATGAGCCCTAATGCCTTCTTTCAGACAAAACTGACTTCCACTTTCTTAAAAAAATCTTGGGTCAAAATAGCATTATTAGACTGAGATAAGCACTTTGGTGACATTTTCCTGTAACTTGTTCCCAGTACATTCTAAGTGGCTGCTGACTTTGTGAGGTCTCTAAAAGTGGGTTTTAGGAGCCCAACACAAAATACATGAGCCCCAATGCCTTCCTTCATACAAAACTGACACCCACTTTCCTTAAAAAAATCGTGGCTCAAAATGGCATTTTTGGGCTGAGATAAGCACTTTGGTGACATTTTCCTGTAACTTGTTCCCAGTACATTCTAAGTGGCTGCTGACTTTGTGAGGTCTCTAAAAGTGGGTTTTAGGAGCCCAACACAAAATACATGAGCCCCCAATGCCTTCCTTCATACAAAACTGACACCCACTTTCCTTAAAAAATCGTGGCTCAAAATGGCATTTTTGGGCTGAGATAAGCACTTTGGTGACATTTTCCTGTAACTTGTTTCCCAGTACATTCTAAGTGGCTGCTGACTTTGTGAGGTCTCTAAAAGTGGGTTTTAGGAGCCCAACACAAAATACATGAGCCCTAATGCCTTCTTTCAGACAAAACTGACTTCCACTTTCTTAAAAAAAATCTTGGGTCAAAATAGCATTATTAGACTGAGATAAGCACTTTGGTGACATTTTCCTGTAACTTGTTCCCAGTACATTCTAAGTGGCTGCTGACTTTGTGAGGTCTCTAAAAGTGGGTTTTAGGAGCCCAACACAAAATACATGAGCCCCAATGCCTTCCTTCATACAACACTGACACCCACTTTCCTTAAAAAATCGTGGCTCAAAATGGCATTTTTGGGCTGAGATAAGCACTTTGGTGACATTTTCCTGTAACTTGTTCCCAGTACATTCTAAGTGGCTGCTGACTTTGTGAGGTCTCTAAAAGTGGGTTTTAGGAGCCCAACACAAAATACATGAGCCCTAATGCCTTCTTTCAGACAAAAACTGACTTCCACTTTCTTAAAAAAATCTTGGGTCAAAATAGCATTATTAGACTGAGATAAGCACTTTGGTGACATTTTCCTGTAACTTGTTCCCAGTACATTCTAAGTGGCTGCTGACTTTGTGAGGTCTCTAAAAGTGGGTTTTAGGAGCCCAACACAAAATACATGAGCCCCAATGCCTTCCTTCATACAAAAACTGACACCCACTTTCCTTAAAAAATCGTGGCTCAAATGGCATTTTTGGGCTGAGATAAGCACTTTGGTGACATTTTCCTGTAACTTGTTCCCAGTACATTCTAAGTGGCTGCTGACTTTGTGAGGTCTCTAAAAGTGGGTTTTAGGAGCCCAACACAAAATACATGAGCCCTAATGCCTTCCTTCAGACAGAACTGACACCCACTTTCTTTAAAAAATCGTGGTTCAAAATAGCATTTTTGGGCTGAGATAAGCACTTTGGTGACATTTTCCTGTAACTTGTTCCCAGTACATTTTAAGTGGCTGCTGACTTTGTGAGGTCTGTAAAATTGGGTTTTAGGAGCCCAACACAAAATACATGAGCCCTAATGCCTTCTTTCAGACAAAACTGACTTCCACTTTCTTAAAAAAAATCTTGGGTCAAAATAGCATTATTAGACTGAGATAAGCACTTTGGTGACATTTTCCTGTAACTTGTTCCCAGTACATTCTAAGTGGCTGCTGACTTTGTGAGGTCTCTAAAAGTGGGTTTTAGGAGCCCAACACAAAATACATGAGCCCCAATGCCTTCCTTCATACAAAACTGACACCCACTTTCCTTAAAAAAATCGTGGCTCAAAATGGCATTTTTGGGCTGAGATAAGCACTTTGGTGACATTTTCCTGTAACTTGTTCCCAGTACATTCTAAGTGGCTGCTGACTTTGTGAGGTCTCTAAAAGTGGGTTTTAGGAGCCCAACACAAAATACATGAGCCCTAATGCCTTCTTTCAGACAAAACTGACTTCCACTTTCTTAAAAAAATCTTGGGTCAAAATAGCATTATTAGACTGAGATAAGCACTTTGGTGACATTTTCCTGTAACTTGTTCCCAGTACATTCTAAGTGGCTGCTGACTTTGTGAGGTCTCTAAAAGTGGGTTTTAGGAGCCCAACACAAAATACATGAGCCCCAATGCCTTCCTTCATACAAACACTGACACCCACTTTCCTTAAAAAATCGTGGCTCAAAATGGCATTTTTGGGCTGAGATAAGCACTTTGGTGACATTTTCCTGTAACTTGTTCCCAGTACATTCTAAGTGGCTGCTGACTTTGTGAGGTCTCTAAAAGTGGGTTTTAGGAGCCCAACACAAAATACATGAGCCCTAATGCCTTCTTTCAGACAAAACTGACTTCCACTTTCTTAAAAAAATCTTGGGTCAAAATAGCATTATTAGACTGAGATAAGCACTTTGGTGACATTTTCCTGTAACTTGTTCCCAGTACATTCTAAGTGGCTGCTGACTTTGTGAGGTCTCTAAAAGTGGGTTTTAGGAGCCCAACACAAAATACATGAGCCCCAATGCCTTCCTTCATACAAAACTGACACCCACTTTCCTTAAAAAAATCGTGGCTCAAAATGGCATTTTTGGGCTGAGATAAGCACTTTGGTGACATTTTCCTGTAACTTGTTCCCAGTACATTCTAAGTGGCTGCTGACTTTGTGAGGTCTCTAAAAGTGGGTTTTAGGAGCCCAACACAAAATACATGAGCCCTAATGCCTTCCTTCAGACAGAACTGACACCCACTTTCTTTAAAAAAATCGTGGTTCAAAATAGCATTTTTGGGCTGAGATAAGCACTTTGGTGACATTTTCCTGTAACTTGTTCCCAGTACATTTTAAGTGGCTGCTGACTTTGTGAGGTCTGTAAAATTGGGTTTTAGGAGCCCAACACAAAATACATGAGCCCTAATGCCTTCTTTCAGACAAAACTGACTTCCACTTTCTTAAAAAAATCTTGGGTCAAAATAGCATTATTAGACTGAGATAAGCACTTTGGTGACATTTTCCTGTAACTTGTTCCCAGTACATTCTAAGTGGCTGCTGACTTTGTGAGGTCTCTAAAAGTGGGTTTTAGGAGCCCAACACAAAATACATGAGCCCCAATGCCTTCCTTCATACAAAACTGACACCCACTTTCCTTAAAAAATCGTGGCTCAAAATGGCATTTTTGGGCTGAGATAAGCACTTTGGTGACATTTTCCTGTAACTTGTTCCCAGTACATTCTAAGTGGCTGCTGACTTTGTGAGGTCTCTAAAAGTGGGTTTTAGGAGCCCAACACAAAATACATGAGCCCTAATGCCTTCTTTCAGACAAAAACTGACTTCCACTTTCTTAAAAAAATCTTGGGTCAAAATAGCATTATTAGACTGAGATAAGCACTTTGGTGACATTTTCCTGTAACTTGTTCCCAGTACATTCTAAGTGGCTGCTGACTTTGTGAGGTCCTCTAAAAGTGGGTTTTAGGAGCCCAACACAAAATACATGAGCCCCAATGCCTTCCTTCATACAAAACTGACACCCACTTTCCTTAAAAAATCGTGGCTCAAAATGGCATTTTTGGGCTGAGATAAGCACTTTGGTGACATTTTCCTGTAACTTGTTCCCAGTACATTCTAAGTGGCTGCTGACTTTGTGAGGTCTCTAAAAGTGGGTTTTAGGAGCCCAACACAAAATACATGAGCCCTAATGCCTTCTTTCAGACAAAACTGACTTCCACTTTCTTAAAAAAATCTTGGGTCAAAATAGCATTATTAGACTGAGATAAGCACTTTGGTGACATTTTCCTGTAACTTGTTCCCAGTACATTCTAAGTGGCTGCTGACTTTGTGAGGTCTCTAAAAGTGGGTTTTAGGAGCCCAACACAAAATACATGAGCCCCAATGCCTTCCTTCATACAAAACTGACACCCACTTTCCTTAAAAAATCGTGGCTCAAAAATGGCATTTTTGGGCTGAGATAAGCACTTTGGTGACATTTTCCTGTAACTTGTTCCCAGTACATTCTAAGTGGCTGCTGACTTTGTGAGGTCTCTAAAAGTGGGTTTTAGGAGCCCAACACAAAATACATGAGCCCTAATGCCTTCTTTCAGACAAAACTGACTTCCACTTTCTTAAAAAAATCTTGGGTCAAAATAGCATTATTAGACTGAGATAAGCACTTTGGTGACATTTCTGTAACTTGTTCCCAGTACATTCTAAGTGGCTGCTGACTTTGTGAGGTCTCTAAAAGTGGGTTTTAGGAGCCCAACACAAAATACATGAGCCCCAATGCCTTCCTTCATACAAAACTGACACCCACTTTCCTTAAAAAATCGTGGCTCAAAATGGCATTTTTGGGCTGAGATAAGCACTTTGGTGACATTTTCCTGTAACTTGTTCCCAGTACATTCTAAGTGGCTGCTGACTTTGTGAGGTCTCTAAAAGTGGGTTTTAGGAGCCCAACACAAAAATACATGAGCCCTAATGCCTTCTTTCAGACAAAACTGACTTCCACTTTCTTAAAAAAATCTTGGGTCAAAATAGCATTATTAGACTGAGATAAGCACTTTGGTGACATTTTCCTGTAACTTGTTCCCAGTACATTCTAAGTGGCTGCTGACTTTGTGAGGTCTCTAAAAGTGGGTTTTAGGAGCCCAACACAAAATACATGAGCCCCAATGCCTTCCTTCATACAAAACTGACACCCACTTTCCTTAAAAAATCGTGGCTCAAAATGGCATTTTTGGGCTGAGATAAGCACTTTGGTGACATTTTCCTGTAACTTGTTCCCAGTACATTCTAAGTGGCTGCTGACTTTGTGAGGTCTCTAAAAGTGGGTTTTAGGAGCCCAACACAAAATACATGAGCCCTAATGCCTTCTTTCAGACAAAACTGACTTCCACTTTCTTAAAAAAATCTTGGGTCAAAATAGCATTATTAGACTGAGATAAGCACTTTGGTGACATTTTCCTGTAACTTGTTCCCAGTACATTCTAAGTGGCTGCTGACTTTGTGAGGTCTCTAAAAGTGGGTTTTAGGAGCCCAACACAAAATACATGAGCCCCAATGCCTTCCTTCATACAAAACTGACACCCACTTTCCTTAAAAAATCGTGGCTCAAAATGGCATTTTTTGGGCTGAGATAAGCACTTTGGTGACATTTTCCTGTAACTTGTTCCCAGTACATTCTAAGTGGCTGCTGACTTTGTGAGGTCTCTAAAAGTGGGTTTTAGGAGCCCAACACAAAATACATGAGCCCCAATGCCTTCCTTCATACAAAACTGACACCCACTTTCCTTAAAAAATCGTGGCTCAAAATGGCATTTTTGGGCTGAGATAAGCACTTTGGTGACATTTTCCTGTAACTTGTTCCCAGTACATTCTAAGTGGCTGCTGACTTTGTGAGGTCTCTAAAAGTGGGTTTTAGGAGCCCAACACAAAATACATGAGCCCTAATGCCTTCTTTCAGACAAAACTGACTTCCACTTTCTTAAAAAAATCTTGGGTCAAAATAGCATTATTAGACTGAGATAAGCACTTTGGTGACATTTTCCTGTAACTTGTTCCCAGTACATTCTAAGTGGCTGCTGACTTTGTGAGGTCTCTAAAAGTGGGTTTTAGGAGCCCAACACAAAATACATGAGCCCCAATGCCTTCCTTCATACAAAACTGACACCCCACTTTCCTTAAAAAATCGTGGCTCAAAATGGCATTTTTGGGCTGAGATAAGCACTTTGGTGACATTTTCCTGTAACTTGTTCCCAGTACATTCTAAGTGGCTGCTGACTTTGTGAGGTCTCTAAAAGTGGGTTTTAGGAGCCCAACACAAAATACATGAGCCCTAATGCCTTCTTTCAGACAAAACTGACTTCCACTTTCTTAAAAAAATCTTGGGTCAAAATAGCATTATTAGACTGAGATAAGCACTTTGGTGACATTTTCCTGTAACTTGTTCCCAGTACATTCTAAGTGGCTGCTGACTTTGTGAGGTCTCTAAAAGTGGGTTTTAGGAGCCCAACACAAAATACATGAGCCCCAATGCCTTCCTTCATACAAAACTGACACCCACTTTCCTTAAAAAATCGTGGCTCAAAAATGGCATTTTTGGGCTGAGATAAGCACTTTGGTGACATTTTCCTGTAACTTGTTCCCAGTACATTCTAAGTGGCTGCTGACTTTGTGAGGTCTCTAAAAGTGGGTTTTAGGAGCCCAACACAAAATACATGAGCCCTAATGCCTTCTTTCAGACAAAACTGACTTCCACTTTCTTAAAAAAATCTTGGGTCAAAAATAGCATTATTAGACTGAGATAAGCACTTTGGTGACATTTTCCTGTAACTTGTTTCCCAGTACATTCTAAGTGGCTGCTGACTTTGTGAGGTCTCTAAAAGTGGGTTTTAGGAGCCCAACACAAAATACATGAGCCCCAATGCCTTCCTTCATACAAAACTGACACCCACTTTCCTTAAAAAATCGTGGCTCAAAATGGCATTTTTGGGCTGAGATAAGCACTTTGGTGACATTTTCCTGTAACTTGTTCCCAGTACATTCTAAGTGGCTGCTGACTTTGTGAGGTCTCTAAAAGTGGGTTTTTAGGAGCCCAACACAAAATACATGAGCCCTAATGCCTTCTTTCAGACAAAACTGACTTCCACTTTCTTAAAAAAATCTTGGGTCAAAATAGCATTATTAGACTGAGATAAGCACTTTGGTGACATTTTTCCTGTAACTTGTTCCCAGTACATTCTAAGTGGCTGCTGACTTTGTGAGGTCTCTAAAAGTGGGTTTTAGGAGCCCAACACAAAATACATGAGCCCCAATGCCTTCCTTCATACAAAACTGACACCCACTTTCCTTAAAAAAATCGTGGCTCAAAATGGCATTTTTGGGCTGAGATAAGCACTTTGGTGACATTTTCCTGTAACTTGTTCCCAGTACATTCTAAGTGGCTGCTGACTTTGTGAGGTCTCTAAAAGTGGGTTTTAGGAGCCCAACACAAAATACATGAGCCCTAATGCCTTCTTTCAGACAAAACTGACTTCCACTTTCTTAAAAAAATCTTGGGTCAAAATAGCATTATTAGACTGAGATAAGCACTTTGGTGACATTTTCCTGTAACTTGTTCCCAGTACATTCTAAGTGGCTGCTGACTTTGTGAGGTCTCTAAAAGTGGGTTTTAGGAGCCCAACACAAAATACATGAGCCCCAATGCCTTCCTTCATACAAAACTGACACCCACTTTCCTTAAAAAATCGTGGCTCAAAATGGCATTTTTGGGCTGAGATAAGCACTTTGGTGACATTTTCCTGTAACTTGTTCCCAGTACATTCTAAGTGGCTGCTGACTTTGTGAGGTCTCTAAAAGTGGGTTTTAGGAGCCCAACACAAAATACATGAGCCCTAATGCCTTCTTTCAGACAAAACTGACTTCCACTTTCTTAAAAAAATCTTGGGTCAAAATAGCATTATTAGGACTGAGATAAGCACTTTGGTGACATTTTCCTGTAACTTGTTCCCAGTACATTCTAAGTGGCTGCTGACTTTGTGAGGTCTCTAAAAGTGGGTTTTAGGAGCCCAACACAAAATACATGAGCCCCAATGCCTTCCTTCATACAAAACTGACACCCACTTTCCTTAAAAAATCGTGGCTCAAAATGGCATTTTTGGGCTGAGATAAGCACTTTGGTGACATTTTCCTGTAACTTGTTCCCAGTACATTCTAAGTGGCTGCTGACTTTGTGAGGTCTCTAAAAGTGGGTTTTAGGAGCCCAACACAAAATACATGAGCCCTAATGCCTTCTTTCAGACAAAACTGACTTCCACTTTCTTAAAAAAATCTTGGGTCAAAATAGCATTATTAGACTGAGATAAGCACTTTGGTGACATTTTCCTGTAACTTGTTCCCAGTACATTCTAAGTGGCTGCTGACTTTGTGAGGTCTCTAAAAGTGGGTTTTAGGAGCCCAACACAAAATACATGAGCCCCAATGCCTTCCTTCATACAAAAACTGACACCCACTTTCCTTAAAAAATCGTGGCTCAAAATGGCATTTTTGGGCTGAGATAAGCACTTTGGTGACATTTTCCTGTAACTTGTTCCCAGTACATTCTAAGTGGCTGCTGACTTTGTGAGGTCTCTAAAAGTGGGTTTTAGGAGCCCAACACAAAATTACATGAGCCCCTAATGCCTTCTTTCAGACAAAACTGACTTCCACTTTCTTAAAAAAATCTTGGGTCAAAATAGCATTATTAGACTGAGATAAGCACTTTGGTGACATTTTCCTGTAAACTTGTTCCCAGTACATTCTAAGTGGCTGCTGACTTTGTGAGGTCTCTAAAAGTGGGTTTTAGGAGCCCAACACAAAATACATGAGCCCTAATGCCTTCTTTCAGACAAAACTGACTTCCACTTTCTTAAAAAAATCTTGGGTCAAAATAGCATTATTAGACTGAGATAAGCACTTTGGTGACATTTTCCTGTAACTTGTTCCCAGTACATTCTAAGTGGCTGCTGACTTTGTGAGGTCTCTAAAAGTGGGTTTTAGGAGCCCAACACAAAATACATGAGCCCTAATGCCTTCTTTCAGACAAAACTGACTTCCACTTTCTTAAAAAAATCTTGGGTCAAAATAGCATTATTAGACTGAGATAAGCACTTTGGTCCCAGTACATTCTAAGTGGCTGCTGACTTTGTGAGGTCTCTAAAAGTGGGTTTTAGGAGCCCAACACAAAATACATGAGCCCCAATGCCTTCCTTCATACAAAACTGACACCCACTTTCCTTAAAAAATCGTGGCTCAAAATGGCATTTTTGGGCTGAGATAAGCACTTTGGTGACATTTTCCTGTAACTTGTTCCCAGTACATTCTAAGTGGCTGCTGACTTTGTGAGGTCTCTAAAAGTGGGTTTTAGGAGCCCAACACAAAATACATGAGCCCTAATGCCTTCTTTCAGACAAAACTGACTTCCACTTTCTTAAAAAAATCTTGGGTCAAAATAGCATTATTAGACTGAGATAAGCACTTTGGTGACATTTTCCTGTAACTTGTTCCCAGTACATTCTAAGTGGCTGCTGACTTTGTGAGGTCTCTAAAAGTGGGTTTTAGGAGCCCAACACAAAATACATGAGCCCCAATGCCTTCCTTCATACAAAACTGACACCCACTTTCCTTAAAAAATCGTGGCTCAAAATGGCATTTTTGGGCTGAGATAAGCACTTTGGTGACATTTTCCTGTAACTTGTTCCCAGTACATTCTAAGTGGCTGCTGACTTTGTGAGGTCTCTAAAAGTGGGTTTTAGGAGCCCAACACAAAATACATGAGCCCTAATGCCTTCTTTCAGACAAAACTGACTTCCACTTTCTTAAAAAGATCTTGGGTCAAAATAGCATTATTAGACTGAGATAAGCACTTTGGTGACATTTTCCTGTAACTTGTTCCCAGTACATTCTAAGTGGCTGTTGACTTTGTGAGGTCTCTAAAAGTGGGTTTTAGGAGCCCAACACAAAATACATGAGCCCCAATGCCTTCCTTCATACAAAACTGACACCCACTTTCCTTAAAAAATCGTGGCTCAAAATGGCATTTTTGGGCTGAGATAAGCACTTTGGTGACATTTTCCTGTAACTTGTTCCCAGTACATTCTAAGTGGCTGCTGACTTTGTGAGGTCTCTAAAAGTGGGTTTTAGGAGCCCAACACAAAATACATGAGCCCCAATGCCTTCCTTCATACAAAACTGACACCCACTTTCCTTAAAAAATCGTGGCTCAAAATGGCATTTTTGGGCTGAGATAAGCACTTTGGTGACATTTTCCTGTAACTTGTTCCCAGTACATTCTAAGTGGCTGCTGACTTTGTGAGGTCTCTAAAAGTGGGTTTTAGGAGCCCAACACAAAATACATGAGCCCTAATGCCTTCTTTCAGACAAAACTGACTTCCACTTTCTTAAAAAAATCTTGGGTCAAAATAGCATTATTAGACTGAGATAAGCACTTTGGTGACATTTTCCTGTAACTTGTTCCCAGTACATTCTAAGTGGCTGCTGACTTTGTGAGGTCTCTAAAAGTGGGTTTTAGGAGCCCAACACAAAATACATGAGCCCCAATGCCTTCCTTCATACAAAACTGACACCCACTTTCCTTAAAAAATCGTGGCTCAAAATGGCATTTTTGGGCTGAGATAAGCACTTTGGTGACATTTTCCTGTAACTTGTTCCCAGTACATTCTAAGTGGCTGCTGACTTTGTGAGGTCTCTAAAAGTGGGTTTTAGGAGCCCAACACAAAATACATGAGCCCTAATGCCTTCTTTCAGACAAAACTGACTTCCACTTTCTTAAAAAAATCTTGGGTCAAAATAGCATTATTAGACTGAGATAAGCACTTTGGTGACATTTTCCTGTAACTTGTTCCCAGTACATTCTAAGTGGCTGCTGACTTTGTGAGGTCTCTAAAAGTGGGTTTTAGGAGCCCAACACAAAATACATGAGCCCCAATGCCTTCCTTCATACAAAACTGACACCCACTTTCCTTAAAAAATCGTGGCTCAAAATGGCATTTTTGGGCTGAGATAAGCACTTTGGTGACATTTTCCTGTAACTTGTTCCCAGTACATTCTAAGTGGCTGCTGACTTTGTGAGGTCTCTAAAAGTGGGTTTTAGGAGCCCAACACAAAATACATGAGCCCTAATGCCTTCTTTCAGACAAAACTGACTTCCACTTTCTTAAAAAGATCTTGGGTCAAAATAGCATTATTAGACTGAGATAAGCACTTTGGTGACATTTTCCTGTAACTTGTTCCCAGTACATTCTAAGTGGCTGTTGACTTTGTGAGGTCTCTAAAAGTGGGTTTTAGGAGCCCAACACAAAATACATGAGCCCCAATGCCTTCCTTCATACAAAACTGACACCCACTTTCCTTAAAAAATCGTGGCTCAAAATGGCATTTTTGGGCTGAGATAAGCACTTTGGTGACATTTTCCTGTAACTTGTTCCCAGTACATTCTAAGTGGCTGCTGACTTTGTGAGGTCTCTAAAAGTGGGTTTTAGGAGCCCAACACAAAATACATGAGCCCCAATGCCTTCCTTCATACAAAACTGACACCCACTTTCCTTAAAAAATCGTGGCTCAAAATGGCATTTTTGGGCTGAGATAAGCACTTTGGTGACATTTTCCTGTAACTTGTTCCCAGTACATTCTAAGTGGCTGCTGACTTTGTGAGGTCTCTAAAAGTGGGTTTTAGGAGCCCAACACAAAATACATGAGCCCTAATGCCTTCTTTCAGACAAAACTGACTTCCACTTTCTTAAAAAATCTTGGGTCAAAATAGCATTATTAGACTGAGATAAGCACTTTGGTGACATTTTCCTGTAACTTGTTCCCAGTACATTCTAAGTGGCTGCTGACTTTGTGAGGTCTCTAAAAGTGGGTTTTAGGAGCCCAACACAAAATACATGAGCCCCAATGCCTTCCTTCATACAAAACTGACACCCACTTTCCTTAAAAAATCGTGGCTCAAAATGGCATTTTTGGGCTGAGATAAGCACTTTGGTGACATTTTCCTGTAACTTGTTCCCAGTACATTCTAAGTGGCTGCTGACTTTGTGAGGTCTCTAAAAGTGGGTTTTAGGAGCCCAACACAAAATACATGAGCCCCAATGCCTTCCTTCATACAAAACTGACACCCACTTTCCTTAAAAAATCGTGGCTCAAAATGGCATTTTTGGGCTGAGATAAGCACTTTGGTGACATTTTCCTGTAACTTGTTCCCAGTACATTCTAAGTGGCTGCTGACTTTGTGAGGTCTCTAAAAGTGGGTTTTAGGAGCCCAACACAAAATACATGAGCCCTAATGCCTTCTTTCAGACAAAACTGACTTCCACTTTCTTAAAAAAATCTTGGGTCAAAATAGCATTATTAGACTGAGATAAGCACTTTGGTGACATTTTCCTGTAACTTGTTCCCAGTACATTCTAAGTGGCTGCTGACTTTGTGAGGTCTCTAAAAGTGGGTTTTAGGAGCCCAACACAAAATACATGAGCCCCAATGCCTTCCTTCATACAAAACTGACACCCACTTTCCTTAAAAAATCGTGGCTCAAAATGGCATTTTTGGGCTGAGATAAGCACTTTGGTGACATTTTCCTGTAACTTGTTCCCAGTACATTCTAAGTGGCTGCTGACTTTGTGAGGTCTCTAAAAGTGGGTTTTAGGAGCCCAACACAAAATACATGAGCCCCAATGCCTTCCTTCATACAAAACTGACACCCACTTTCCTTAAAAAATCGTGGCTCAAAATGGCATTTTTGGGCTGAGATAAGCACTTTGGTGACATTTTCCTGTAACTTGTTCCCAGTACATTCTAAGTGGCTGCTGACTTTGTGAGGTCTCTAAAAGTGGGTTTTAGGAGCCCAACACAAAATACATGAGCCCTAATGCCTTCTTTCAGACAAAACTGACTTCCACTTTCTTAAAAAAATCTTGGGTCAAAATAGCATTATTAGACT
The DNA here is from genome assembly GCF_963280865.1 of Gymnoscopelus braueri. Taxonomy (NCBI): domain Eukaryota; kingdom Metazoa; phylum Chordata; class Actinopteri; order Myctophiformes; family Myctophidae; genus Gymnoscopelus; species Gymnoscopelus braueri. The sequence continues at coordinate 95,024 of NW_027660344.1, forward strand.
GAGATAAGCACTTTGGTGACATTTTCCTGTAACTTGTTCCCAGTACATTCTAAGTGGCTGCTGACTTTGTGAGGTCTCTAAAAGTGGGTTTTAGGAGCCCAACACAAAATACATGAGCCCCAATGCCTTCCTTCATACAAAACTGACACCCACTTTCCTTAAAAAATCGTGGCTCAAAATGGCATTTTTGGGCTGAGATAAGCACTTTGGTGACATTTTCCTGTAACTTGTTCCCAGTACATTCTAAGTGGCTGCTGACTTTGTGAGGTCTCTAAAAGTGGGTTTTAGGAGCCCAACACAAAATACATGAGCCCCAATGCCTTCCTTCATACAAAACTGACACCCACTTTCCTTAAAAAATCGTGGCTCAAAATGGCATTTTTGGGCTGAGATAAGCACTTTGGTGACATTTTCCTGTAACTTGTTCCCAGTACATTCTAAGTGGCTGCTGACTTTGTGAGGTCTCTAAAAGTGGGTTTTAGGAGCCCAACACAAAATACATGAGCCCCAATGCCTTCCTTCATACAAAACTGACACCCACTTTCCTTAAAAAATCGTGGCTCAAAATGGCATTTTTGGGCTGAGATAAGCACTTTGGTGACATTTTCCTGTAACTTGTTCCCAGTACATTCTAAGTGGCTGCTGACTTTGTGAGGTCTCTAAAAGTGGGTTTTAGGAGCCCAACACAAAATACATGAGCCCTAATGCCTTCTTTCAGACAAAACTGACTTCCACTTTCTTAAAAAATCTTGGGTCAAAATAGCATTATTAGACTGAGATAAGCACTTTGGTGACATTTTCCTGTAACTTGTTCCCAGTACATTCTAAGTGGCTGCTGACTTTGTGAGGTCTCTAAAAGTGGGTTTTAGGAGCCCAACACAAAATACATGAGCCCCAATGCCTTCCTTCATACAAAACTGACACCCACTTTCCTTAAAAAATCGTGGCTCAAAATGGCATTTTTGGGCTGAGATAAGCACTTTGGTGACATTTTCCTGTAACTTGTTCCCAGTACATTCTAAGTGGCTGCTGACTTTGTGAGGTCTCTAAAAGTGGGTTTTAGGAGCCCAACACAAAATACATGAGCCCTAATGCCTTCTTTCAGACAAAACTGACTTCCACTTTCTTAAAAAAATCTTGGGTCAAAATAGCATTATTAGACTGAGATAAGCACTTTGGTGACATTTTCCTGTAACTTGTTCCCAGTACATTCTAAGTGGCTGCTGACTTTGTGAGGTCTCTAAAAGTGGGTTTTAGGAGCCCAACACAAAATACATGAGCCCCAATGCCTTCCTTCATACAAAACTGACACCCACTTTCCTTAAAAAATCGTGGCTCAAAATGGCATTTTTGGGCTGAGATAAGCACTTTGGTGACATTTTCCTGTAACTTGTTCCCAGTACATTCTAAGTGGCTGCTGACTTTGTGAGGTCTCTAAAAGTGGGTTTTAGGAGCCCAACACAAAATACATGAGCCCTAATGCCTTCTTTCAGACAAAACTGACTTCCACTTTCTTAAAAAAATCTTGGGTCAAAATAGCATTATTAGACTGAGATAAGCACTTTGGTGACATTTTCCTGTAACTTGTTCCCAGTACATTCTAAGTGGCTGCTGACTTTGTGAGGTCTCTAAAAGTGGGTTTTAGGAGCCCAACACAAAATACATGAGCCCCAATGCCTTCCTTCATACAAAACTGACACCCACTTTCCTTAAAAAATCGTGGCTCAAAATGGCATTTTTGGGCTGAGATAAGCACTTTGGTGACATTTTCCTGTAACTTGTTCCCAGTACATTCTAAGTGGCTGCTGACTTTGTGAGGTCTCTAAAAGTGGGTTTTAGGAGCCCAACACAAAATACATGAGCCCTAATGCCTTCCTTCAGACAGAACTGACACCCACTTTCTTTAAAAAATCGTGGTTCAAAATAGCATTTTTGGGCTGAGATAAGCACTTTGGTGACATTTTCCTGTAACTTGTTCCCAGTACATTTTAAGTGGCTGCTGACTTTGTGAGGTCTGTAAAATTGGGTTTTAGGAGCCCAACACAAAATACATGAGCCCTAATGCCTTCTTTCAGACAAAACTGACTTCCACTTTCTTAAAAAAATCTTGGGTCAAAATAGCATTATTAGACTGAGATAAGCACTTTGGTGACATTTTCCTGTAACTTGTTCCCAGTACATTCTAAGTGGCTGCTGACTTTGTGAGGTCTCTAAAAGTGGGTTTTAGGAGCCCAACACAAAATACATGAGCCCCAATGCCTTCCTTCATACAAAACTGACACCCACTTTCCTTAAAAAATCGTGGCTCAAAATGGCATTTTTGGGCTGAGATAAGCACTTTGGTGACATTTTCCTGTAACTTGTTCCCAGTACATTCTAAGTGGCTGCTGACTTTGTGAGGTCTCTAAAAGTGGGTTTTAGGAGCCCAACACAAAATACATGAGCCCTAATGCCTTCCTTCAGACAGAACTGACACCCACTTTCTTAAAAAATCGTGGTTCAAAATAGCATTTTTGGGCTGAGATAAGCACTTTGGTGACATTTTCCTGTAACTTGTTCCCAGTACATTTTAAGTGGCTGCTGACTTTGTGAGGTCTGTAAAATTGGGTTTTAGGAGCCCAACACAAAATACATGAGCCCTAATGCCTTCTTTCAGACAAAACTGACTTCCACTTTCTTAAAAAAATCTTGGGTCAAAATAGCATTATTAGACTGAGATAAGCACTTTGGTGACATTTTCCTGTAACTTGTTCCCAGTACATTCTAAGTGGCTGCTGACTTTGTGAGGTCTCTAAAAGTGGGTTTTAGGAGCCCAACACAAAATACATGAGCCCCAATGCCTTCCTTCATACAAAACTGACACCCACTTTCCTTAAAAAATCGTGGCTCAAAATGGCATTTTTGGGCTGAGATAAGCACTTTGGTGACATTTTCCTGTAACTTGTTCCCAGTACATTCTAAGTGGCTGCTGACTTTGTGAGGTCTCTAAAAGTGGGTTTTAGGAGCCCAACACAAAATACATGAGCCCTAATGCCTTCTTTCAGACAAAACTGACTTCCACTTTCTTAAAAAAATCTTGGGTCAAAATAGCATTATTAGACTGAGATAAGCACTTTGGTGACATTTTCCTGTAACTTGTTCCCAGTACATTCTAAGTGGCTGCTGACTTTGTGAGGTCTCTAAAAGTGGGTTTTAGGAGCCCAACACAAAATACATGAGCCCCAATGCCTTCCTTCATACAAAACTGACACCCACTTTCCTTAAAAAATCGTGGCTCAAAATGGCATTTTTGGGCTGAGATAAGCACTTTGGTGACATTTTCCTGTAACTTGTTCCCAGTACATTCTAAGTGGCTGCTGACTTTGTGAGGTCTCTAAAAGTGGGTTTTAGGAGCCCAACACAAAATACATGAGCCCTAATGCCTTCTTTCAGACAAAACTGACTTCCACTTTCTTAAAAAAATCTTGGGTCAAAATAGCATTATTAGACTGAGATAAGCACTTTGGTGACATTTTCCTGTAACTTGTTCCCAGTACATTCTAAGTGGCTGCTGACTTTGTGAGGTCTCTAAAAGTGGGTTTTAGGAGCCCAACACAAAATACATGAGCCCCAATGCCTTCCTTCATACAAAACTGACACCCACTTTCCTTAAAAAATCGTGGCTCAAAATGGCATTTTTGGGCTGAGATAAGCACTTTGGTGACATTTTCCTGTAACTTGTTCCCAGTACATTCTAAGTGGCTGCTGACTTTGTGAGGTCTCTAAAAGTGGGTTTTAGGAGCCCAACACAAAATACATGAGCCCTAATGCCTTCTTTCAGACAAAACTGACTTCCACTTTCTTAAAAAAATCTTGGGTCAAAATAGCATTATTAGACTGAGATAAGCACTTTGGTGACATTTTCCTGTAACTTGTTCCCAGTACATTCTAAGTGGCTGCTGACTTTGTGAGGTCTCTAAAAGTGGGTTTTAGGAGCCCAACACAAAATACATGAGCCCCAATGCCTTCCTTCATACAAAACTGACACCCACTTTCCTTAAAAAATCGTGGCTCAAAATGGCATTTTTGGGCTGAGATAAGCACTTTGGTGACATTTTCCTGTAACTTGTTCCCAGTACATTCTAAGTGGCTGCTGACTTTGTGAGGTCTCTAAAAGTGGGTTTTAGGAGCCCAACACAAAATACATGAGCCCTAATGCCTTCTTTCAGACAAAACTGACTTCCACTTTCTTAAAAAAATCTTGGGTCAAAATAGCATTATTAGACTGAGATAAGCACTTTGGTGACATTTTCCTGTAACTTGTTCCCAGTACATTCTAAGTGGCTGCTGACTTTGTGAGGTCTCTAAAAGTGGGTTTTAGGAGCCCAACACAAAATACATGAGCCCTAATGCCTTCTTTCAGACAAAACTGACTTCCACTTTCTTAAAAAAATCTTGGGTCAAAATAGCATTATTAGACTGAGATAAGCACTTTGGTGACATTTTCCTGTAACTTGTTCCCAGTACATTCTAAGTGGCTGCTGACTTTGTGAGGTCTCTAAAAGTGGGTTTTAGGAGCCCAACACAAAATACATGAGCCCTAATGCCTTCTTTCAGACAAAACTGACTTCCACTTTCTTAAAAAAATCTTGGGTCAAAATAGCATTATTAGACTGAGATAAGCACTTTGGTGACATTTTCCTGTAACTTGTTCCCAGTACATTCTAAGTGGCTGCTGACTTTGTGAGGTCTCTAAAAGTGGGTTTTAGGAGCCCAACACAAAATACATGAGCCCCAATGCCTTCCTTCATACAAAACTGACACCCACTTTCCTTAAAAAATCGTGGCTCAAAATGGCATTTTTGGGCTGAGATAAGCACTTTGGTGACATTTTCCTGTAACTTGTTCCCAGTACATTCTAAGTGGCTGCTGACTTTGTGAGGTCTCTAAAAGTGGGTTTTAGGAGCCCAACACAAAATACATGAGCCCTAATGCCTTCTTTCAGACAAAACTGACTTCCACTTTCTTAAAAAAATCTTGGGTCAAAATAGCATTATTAGACTGAGATAAGCACTTTGGTGACATTTTCCTGTAACTTGTTCCCAGTACATTCTAAGTGGCTGCTGACTTTGTGAGGTCTCTAAAAGTGGGTTTTAGGAGCCCAACACAAAATACATGAGCCCCAATGCCTTCCTTCATACAAAACTGACACCCACTTTCCTTAAAAAATCGTGGCTCAAAATGGCATTTTTGGGCTGAGATAAGCACTTTGGTGACATTTTCCTGTAACTTGTTCCCAGTACATTCTAAGTGGCTGCTGACTTTGTGAGGTCTCTAAAAGTGGGTTTTAGGAGCCCAACACAAAATACATGAGCCCTAATGCCTTCTTTCAGACAAAACTGACTTCCACTTTCTTAAAAAGATCTTGGGTCAAAATAGCATTATTAGACTGAGATAAGCACTTTGGTGACATTTTCCTGTAACTTGTTCCCAGTACATTCTAAGTGGCTGTTGACTTTGTGAGGTCTCTAAAAGTGGGTTTTAGGAGCCCAACACAAAATACATGAGCCCCAATGCCTTCCTTCATACAAAACTGACACCCACTTTCCTTAAAAAATCGTGGCTCAAAATGGCATTTTTGGGCTGAGATAAGCACTTTGGTGACATTTTCCTGTAACTTGTTCCCAGTACATTCTAAGTGGCTGCTGACTTTGTGAGGTCTCTAAAAGTGGGTTTTAGGAGCCCAACACAAAATACATGAGCCCCAATGCCTTCCTTCATACAAAACTGACACCCACTTTCCTTAAAAAATCGTGGCTCAAAATGGCATTTTTGGGCTGAGATAAGCACTTTGGTGACATTTTCCTGTAACTTGTTCCCAGTACATTCTAAGTGGCTGCTGACTTTGTGAGGTCTCTAAAAGTGGGTTTTAGGAGCCCAACACAAAATACATGAGCCCTAATGCCTTCTTTCAGACAAAACTGACTTCCACTTTCTTAAAAAAATCTTGGGTCAAAATAGCATTATTAGACTGAGATAAGCACTTTGGTGACATTTTCCTGTAACTTGTTCCCAGTACATTCTAAGTGGCTGCTGACTTTGTGAGGTCTCTAAAAGTGGGTTTTAGGAGCCCAACACAAAATACATGAGCCCCAATGCCTTCCTTCATACAAAACTGACACCCACTTTCCTTAAAAAATCGTGGCTCAAAATGGCATTTTTGGGCTGAGATAAGCACTTTGGTGACATTTTCCTGTAACTTGTTCCCAGTACATTCTAAGTGGCTGCTGACTTTGTGAGGTCTCTAAAAGTGGGTTTTAGGAGCCCAACACAAAATACATGAGCCCTAATGCCTTCTTTCAGACAAAACTGACTTCCACTTTCTTAAAAAAATCTTGGGTCAAAATAGCATTATTAGACTGAGATAAGCACTTTGGTGACATTTTCCTGTAACTTGTTCCCAGTACATTCTAAGTGGCTGCTGACTTTGTGAGGTCTCTAAAAGTGGGTTTTAGGAGCCCAACACAAAATACATGAGCCCCAATGCCTTCCTTCATACAAAACTGACACCCACTTTCCTTAAAAAATCGTGGCTCAAAATGGCATTTTTGGGCTGAGATAAGCACTTTGGTGACATTTTCCTGTAACTTGTTCCCAGTACATTCTAAGTGGCTGCTGACTTTGTGAGGTCTCTAAAAGTGGGTTTTAGGAGCCCAACACAAAATACATGAGCCCTAATGCCTTCTTTCAGACAAAACTGACTTCCACTTTCTTAAAAAGATCTTGGGTCAAAATAGCATTATTAGACTGAGATAAGCACTTTGGTGACATTTTCCTGTAACTTGTTCCCAGTACATTCTAAGTGGCTGTTGACTTTGTGAGGTCTCTAAAAGTGGGTTTTAGGAGCCCAACACAAAATACATGAGCCCCAATGCCTTCCTTCATACAAAACTGACACCCACTTTCCTTAAAAAATCGTGGCTCAAAATGGCATTTTTGGGCTGAGATAAGCACTTTGGTGACATTTTCCTGTAACTTGTTCCCAGTACATTCTAAGTGGCTGCTGACTTTGTGAGGTCTCTAAAAGTGGGTTTTAGGAGCCCAACACAAAATACATGAGCCCCAATGCCTTCCTTCATACAAAACTGACACCCACTTTCCTTAAAAAATCGTGGCTCAAAATGGCATTTTTGGGCTGAGATAAGCACTTTGGTGACATTTTCCTGTAACTTGTTCCCAGTACATTCTAAGTGGCTGCTGACTTTGTGAGGTCTCTAAAAGTGGGTTTTAGGAGCCCAACACAAAATACATGAGCCCTAATGCCTTCTTTCAGACAAAACTGACTTCCACTTTCTTAAAAAAATCTTGGGTCAAAATAGCATTATTAGACTGAGATAAGCACTTTGGTGACATTTTCCTGTAACTTGTTCCCAGTACATTCTAAGTGGCTGCTGACTTTGTGAGGTCTCTAAAAGTGGGTTTTAGGAGCCCAACACAAAATACATGAGCCCCAATGCCTTCCTTCATACAAAACTGACACCCACTTTCCTTAAAAAATCGTGGCTCAAAATGGCATTTTTGGGCTGAGATAAGCACTTTGGTGACATTTTCCTGTAACTTGTTCCCAGTACATTCTAAGTGGCTGCTGACTTTGTGAGGTCTCTAAAAGTGGGTTTTAGGAGCCCAACACAAAATACATGAGCCCCAATGCCTTCCTTCATACAAAACTGACACCCACTTTCCTTAAAAAATCGTGGCTCAAAATGGCATTTTTGGGCTGAGATAAGCACTTTGGTGACATTTTCCTGTAACTTGTTCCCAGTACATTCTAAGTGGCTGCTGACTTTGTGAGGTCTCTAAAAGTGGGTTTTAGGAGCCCAACACAAAATACATGAGCCCTAATGCCTTCTTTCAGACAAAACTGACTTCCACTTTCTTAAAAAAATCTTGGGTCAAAATAGCATTATTAGACTGAGATAAGCACTTTGGTGACATTTTCCTGTAACTTGTTCCCAGTACATTCTAAGTGGCTGCTGACTTTGTGAGGTCTCTAAAAGTGGGTTTTAGGAGCCCAACACAAAATACATGAGCCCCAATGCCTTCCTTCATACAAAACTGACACCCACTTTCCTTAAAAAATCGTGGCTCAAAATGGCATTTTTGGGCTAAGATAAGCACTTTGGTGACATTTTCCTGTAACTTGTTCCCAGTACATTCTAAGTGGCTGCTGACTTTGTGAGGTCTCTAAAAGTGGGTTTTAGGAGCCCAACACAAAATACATGAGCCCCAATGCCTTCCTTCATACAAAACTGACACCCACTTTCCTTAAAAAATCGTGGCTCAAAATGGCATTTTTGGGCTGAGATAAGCACTTTGGTGACATTTTCCTGTAACTTGTTCCCAGTACATTCTAAGTGGCTGCTGACTTTGTGAGGTCTCTAAAAGTGGGTTTTAGGAGCCCAACACAAAATACATGAGCCCCAATGCCTTCCTTCATACAAAACTGACACCCACTTTCCTTAAAAAATCGTGGCTCAAAATGGCATTTTTGGGCTGAGATAAGCACTTTGGTGACATTTTCCTGTAACTTGTTCCCAGTACATTCTAAGTGGCTGCTGACTTTGTGAGGTCTCTAAAAGTGGGTTTTAGGAGCCCAACACAAAATACATGAGCCCTAATGCCTTCTTTCAGACAAAACTGACTTCCACTTTCTTAAAAAAATCTTGGGTCAAAATAGCATTATTAGACTGAGATAAGCACTTTGGTGACATTTTCCTGTAACTTGTTCCCAGTACATTCTAAGTGGCTGCTGACTTTGTGAGGTCTCTAAAAGTGGGTTTTAGGAGCCCAACACAAAATACATGAGCCCCAATGCCTTCCTTCATACAAAACTGACACCCACTTTCCTTAAAAAATCGTGGCTCAAAATGGCATTTTTGGGCTGAGATAAGCACTTTGGTGACATTTTCCTGTAACTTGTTCCCAGTACATTCTAAGTGGCTGCTGACTTTGTGAGGTCTCTAAAAGTGGGTTTTAGGAGCCCAACACAAAATACATGAGCCCTAATGCCTTCTTTCAGACAAAACTGACTTCCACTTTCTTAAAAAAATCTTGGGTCAAAATAGCATTATTAGACTGAGATAAGCACTTTGGTGACATTTTCCTGTAACTTATTCCCAGTACATTCTAAGTGGCTGCTGACTTTGTGAGGTCTCTAAAAGTGGGTTTTAGGAGCCCAACACAAAATACATGAGCCCCAATGCCTTCCTTCATACAAAACTGACACCCACTTTCCTTAAAAAATCGTGGCTCAAAATGGCATTTTTGGGCTGAGATAAGCACTTTGGTGACATTTTCCTGTAACTTGTTCCCAGTACATTCTAAGTGGCTGCTGACTTTGTGAGGTCTCTAAAAGTGGGTTTTAGGAGCCCAACACAAAATACATGAGCCCTAATGCCTTCTTTCAGACAAAACTGACTTCCACTTTCTTAAAAAAATCTTGGGTCAAAATAGCATTATTAGACTGAGATAAGCACTTTGGTGACATTTTCCTGTAACTTGTTCCCAGTACATTCTAAGTGGCTGCTGACTTTGTGAGGTCTCTAAAAGTGGGTTTTAGGAGCCCAACACAAAATACATGAGCCCCAATGCCTTCCTTCATACAAAACTGACACCCACTTTCCTTAAAAAATCGTGGCTCAAAATGGCATTTTTGGGCTGAGATAAGCACTTTGGTGACATTTTCCTGTAACTTGTTCCCAGTACATTCTAAGTGGCTGCTGACTTTGTGAGGTCTCTAAAAGTGGGTTTTAGGAGCCCAACACAAAATACATGAGCCCTAATGCCTTCCTTCAGACAGAACTGACACCCACTTTCTTTAAAAAATCGTGGTTCAAAATAGCATTTTTGGGCTGAGATAAGCACTTTGGTGACATTTTCCTGTAACTTGTTCCCAGTACATTTTAAGTGGCTGCTGACTTTGTGAGGTCTGTAAAATTGGGTTTTAGGAGCCCAACACAAAATACATGAGCCCTAATGCCTTCTTTCAGACAAAACTGACTTCCACTTTCTTAAAAAAATCTTGGGTCAAAATAGCATTATTAGACTGAGATAAGCACTTTGGTGACATTTTCCTGTAACTTGTTCCCAGTACATTCTAAGTGGCTGCTGACTTTGTGAGGTCTCTAAAAGTGGGTTTTAGGAGCCCAACACAAAATACATGAGCCCCAATGCCTTCCTTCATACAAAACTGACACCCACTTTCCTTAAAAAATCGTGGCTCAAAATGGCATTTTTGGGCTGAGATAAGCACTTTGGTGACATTTTCCTGTAACTTGTTCCCAGTACATTCTAAGTGGCTGCTGACTTTGTGAGGTCTCTAAAAGTGGGTTTTAGGAGCCCAACACAAAATACATGAGCCCTAATGCCTTCTTTCAGACAAAACTGACTTCCACTTTCTTAAAAAAATCTTGGGTCAAAATAGCATTATTAGACTGAGATAAGCACTTTGGTGACATTTTCCTGTAACTTGTTCCCAGTACATTCTAAGTGGCTGCTGACTTTGTGAGGTCTCTAAAAGTGGGTTTTAGGAGCCCAACACAAAATACATGAGCCCCAATGCCTTCCTTCATACAAAACTGACACCCACTTTCCTTAAAAAATCGTGGCTCAAAATGGCATTTTTGGGCTGAGATAAGCACTTTGGTGACATTTTCCTGTAACTTGTTCCCAGTACATTCTAAGTGGCTGCTGACTTTGTGAGGTCTCTAAAAGTGGGTTTTAGGAGCCCAACACAAAATACATGAGCCCTAATGCCTTCTTTCAGACAAAACTGACTTCCACTTTCTTAAAAAAATCTTGGGTCAAAATAGCATTATTAGACTGAGATAAGCACTTTGGTGACATTTTCCTGTAACTTGTTCCCAGTACATTCTAAGTGGCTGCTGACTTTGTGAGGTCTCTAAAAGTGGGTTTTAGGAGCCCAACACAAAATACATGAGCCCCAATGCCTTCCTTCATACAAAACTGACACCCACTTTCCTTAAAAAATCGTGGCTCAAAATGGCATTTTTGGGCTGAGATAAGCACTTTGGTGACATTTTCCTGTAACTTGTTCCCAGTACATTCTAAGTGGCTGCTGACTTTGTGAGGTCTCTAAAAGTGGGTTTTAGGAGCCCAACACAAAATACATGAGCCCTAATGCCTTCTTTCAGACAAAACTGACTTCCACTTTCTTAAAAAAATCTTGGGTCAAAATAGCATTATTAGACTGAGATAAGCACTTTGGTGACATTTTCCTGTAACTTGTTCCCAGTACATTCTAAGTGGCTGCTGACTTTGTGAGGTCTCTAAAAGTGGGTTTTAGGAGCCCAACACAAAATACATGAGCCCCAATGCCTTCCTTCATACAAAACTGACACCCACTTTCCTTAAAAAATCGTGGCTCAAAATGGCATTTTTGGGCTGAGATAAGCACTTTGGTGACATTTTCCTGTAACTTGTTCCCAGTACATTCTAAGTGGCTGCTGACTTTGTGAGGTCTCTAAAAGTGGGTTTTAGGAGCCCAACACAAAATACATGAGCCCTAATGCCTTCTTTCAGACAAAACTGACTTCCACTTTCTTAAAAAAATCTTGGGTCAAAATAGCATTATTAGACTGAGATAAGCACTTTGGTGACATTTTCCTGTAACTTGTTCCCAGTACATTCTAAGTGGCTGCTGACTTTGTGAGGTCTCTAAAAGTGGGTTTTAGGAGCCCAACACAAAATACATGAGCCCCAATGCCTTCCTTCATACAAAACTGACACCCACTTTCCTTAAAAAATCGTGGCTCAAAATGGCATTTTTGGGCTGAGATAAGCACTTTGGTGACATTTTCCTGTAACTTGTTCCCAGTACATTCTAAGTGGCTGCTGACTTTGTGAGGTCTCTAAAAGTGGGTTTTAGGAGCCCAACACAAAATACATGAGCCCTAATGCCTTCTTTCAGACAAAACTGACTTCCACTTTCTTAAAAAAATCTTGGGTCAAAATAGCATTATTAGACTGAGATAAGCACTTTGGTGACATTTTCCTGTAACTTGTTCCCAGTACATTCTAAGTGGCTGCTGACTTTGTGAGGTCTCTAAAAGTGGGTTTTAGGAGCCCAACACAAAATACATGAGCCCCAATGCCTTCCTTCATACAAAACTGACACCCACTTTCCTTAAAAAATCGTGGCTCAAAATGGCATTTTTGGGCTGAGATAAGCACTTTGGTGACATTTTCCTGTAACTTGTTCCCAGTACATTCTAAGTGGCTGCTGACTTTGTGAGGTCTCTAAAAGTGGGTTTTAGGAGCCCAACACAAAATACATGAGCCCTAATGCCTTCTTTCAGACAAAACTGACTTCCACTTTCTTAAAAAGATCTTGGGTCAAAATAGCATTATTAGACTGAGATAAGCACTTTGGTGACATTTTCCTGTAACTTGTTCCCAGTACATTCTAAGTGGCTGTTGACTTTGTGAGGTCTCTAAAAGTGGGTTTTAGGAGCCCAACACAAAATACATGAGCCCCAATGCCTTCCTTCATACAAAACTGACACCCACTTTCCTTAAAAAATCGTGGCTCAAAATGGCATTTTTGGGCTGAGATAAGCACTTTGGTGACATTTTCCTGTAACTTGTTCCCAGTACATTCTAAGTGGCTGCTGACTTTGTGAGGTCTCTAAAAGTGGGTTTTAGGAGCCCAACACAAAATACATGAGCCCCAATGCCTTCCTTCATACAAAACTGACACCCACTTTCCTTAAAAAATCGTGGCTCAAAATGGCATTTTTGGGCTGAGATAAGCACTTTGGTGACATTTTCCTGTAACTTGTTCCCAGTACATTCTAAGTGGCTGCTGACTTTGTGAGGTCTCTAAAAGTGGGTTTTAGGAGCCCAACACAAAATACATGAGCCCTAATGCCTTCTTTCAGACAAAACTGACTTCCACTTTCTTAAAAAAATCTTGGGTCAAAATAGCATTATTAGACTGAGATAAGCACTTTGGTGACATTTTCCTGTAACTTGTTCCCAGTACATTCTAAGTGGCTGCTGACTTTGTGAGGTCTCTAAAAGTGGGTTTTAGGAGCCCAACACAAAATACATGAGCCCCAATGCCTTCCTTCATACAAAACTGACACCCACTTTCCTTAAAAAATCGTGGCTCAAAATGGCATTTTTGGGCTGAGATAAGCACTTTGGTGACATTTTCCTGTAACTTGTTCCCAGTACATTCTAAGTGGCTGCTGACTTTGTGAGGTCTCTAAAAGTGGGTTTTAGGAGCCCAACACAAAATACATGAGCCCTAATGCCTTCTTTCAGACAAAACTGACTTCCACTTTCTTAAAAAAATCTTGGGTCAAAATAGCATTATTAGACTGAGATAAGCACTTTGGTGACATTTTCCTGTAACTTGTTCCCAGTACATTCTAAGTGGCTGCTGACTTTGTGAGGTCTCTAAAAGTGGGTTTTAGGAGCCCAACACAAAATACATGAGCCCCAATGCCTTCCTTCATACAAAACTGACACCCACTTTCCTTAAAAAATCGTGGCTCAAAATGGCATTTTTGGGCTGAGATAAGCACTTTGGTGACATTTTCCTGTAACTTGTTCCCAGTACATTCTAAGTGGCTGCTGACTTTGTGAGGTCTCTAAAAGTGGGTTTTAGGAGCCCAACACAAAATACATGAGCCCTAATGCCTTCTTTCAGACAAAACTGACTTCCACTTTCTTAAAAAGATCTTGGGTCAAAATAGCATTATTAGACTGAGATAAGCACTTTGGTGACATTTTCCTGTAACTTGTTCCCAGTACATTCTAAGTGGCTGTTGACTTTGTGAGGTCTCTAAAAGTGGGTTTTAGGAGCCCAACACAAAATACATGAGCCCCAATGCCTTCCTTCATACAAAACTGACACCCACTTTCCTTAAAAAATCGTGGCTCAAAATGGCATTTTTGGGCTGAGATAAGCACTTTGGTGACATTTTCCTGTAACTTGTTCCCAGTACATTCTAAGTGGCTGCTGACTTTGTGAGGTCTCTAAAAGTGGGTTTTAGGAGCCCAACACAAAATACATGAGCCCCAATGCCTTCCTTCATACAAAACTGACACCCACTTTCCTTAAAAAATCGTGGCTCAAAATGGCATTTTTGGGCTGAGATAAGCACTTTGGTGACATTTTCCTGTAACTTGTTCCCAGTACATTCTAAGTGGCTGCTGACTTTGTGAGGTCTCTAAAAGTGGGTTTTAGGAGCCCAACACAAAATACATGAGCCCTAATGCCTTCTTTCAGACAAAACTGACTTCCACTTTCTTAAAAAAATCTTGGGTCAAAATAGCATTATTAGACTGAGATAAGCACTTTGGTGACATTTTCCTGTAACTTGTTCCCAGTACATTCTAAGTGGCTGCTGACTTTGTGAGGTCTCTAAAAGTGGGTTTTAGGAGCCCAACACAAAATACATGAGCCCCAATGCCTTCCTTCATACAAAACTGACACCCACTTTCCTTAAAAAATCGTGGCTCAAAATGGCATTTTTGGGCTGAGATAAGCACTTTGGTGACATTTTCCTGTAACTTGTTCCCAGTACATTCTAAGTGGCTGCTGACTTTGTGAGGTCTCTAAAAGTGGGTTTTAGGAGCCCAACACAAAATACATGAGCCCTAATGCCTTCTTTCAGACAAAACTGACTTCCACTTTCTTAAAAAAATCTTGGGTCAAAATAGCATTATTAGAATGAGATAAGCACTTTGGTGACATTTTCCTGTAACTTGTTCCCAGTACATTCTAAGTGGCTGCTGACTTTGTGAGGTCTCTAAAAGTGGGTTTTAGGAGCCCAACACAAAATACATGAGCCCCAATGCCTTCCTTCATACAAAACTGACACCCACTTTCCTTAAAAAATCGTGGCTCAAAATGGCATTTTTGGGCTGAGATAAGCACTTTGGTGACATTTTCCTGTAACTTGTTCCCAGTACATTCTAAGTGGCTGCTGACTTTGTGAGGTCTCTAAAAGTGGGTTTTAGGAGCCCAACACAAAATACATGAGCCCTAATGCCTTCTTTCAGACAAAACTGACTTCCACTTTCTTAAAAAAATCTTGGGTCAAAATAGCATTATTAGACTGAGATAAGCACTTTGGTGACATTTTCCTGTAACTTGTTCCCAGTACATTCTAAGTGGCTGCTGACTTTGTGAGGTCTCTAAAAGTGGGTTTTAGGAGCCCAACACAAAATACATGAGCCCCAATGCCTTCCTTCATACAAAACTGACACCCACTTTCCTTAAAAAATCGTGGCTCAAAATGGCATTTTTGGGCTGAGATAAGCACTTTGGTGACATTTTCCTGTAACTTGTTCCCAGTACATTCTAAGTGGCTGCTGACTTTGTGAGGTCTCTAAAAGTGGGTTTTAGGAGCCCAACACAAAATACATGAGCCCTAATGCCTTCTTTCAGACAAAACTGACTTCCACTTTCTTAAAAAAATCTTGGGTCAAAATAGCATTATTAGACTGAGATAAGCACTTTGGTGACATTTTCCTGTAACTTGTTCCCAGTACATTCTAAGTGGCTGCTGACTTTGTGAGGTCTCTAAAAGTGGGTTTTAGGAGCCCAACACAAAATACATGAGCCCCAATGCCTTCCTTCATACAAAACTGACACCCACTTTCCTTAAAAAATCGTGGCTCAAAATGGCATTTTTGGGCTGAGATAAGCACTTTGGTGACATTTTCCTGTAACTTGTTCCCAGTACATTCTAAGTGGCTGCTGACTTTGTGAGGTCTCTAAAAGTGGGTTTTAGGAGCCCAACACAAAATACATGAGCCCCAATGCCTTCCTTCATACAAAACTGACACCCACTTTCCTTAAAAAATCGTGGCTCAAAATGGCATTTTTGGGCTGAGATAAGCACTTTGGTGACATTTTCCTGTAACTTGTTCCCAGTACATTCTAAGTGGCTGCTGACTTTGTGAGGTCTCTAAAAGTGGGTTTTAGGAGCCCAACACAAAATACATGAGCCCTAATGCCTTCTTTCAGACAAAACTGACTTCCACTTTCTTAAAAAAATCTTGGGTCAAAATAGCATTATTAGACTGAGATAAGCACTTTGGTGACATTTTCCTGTAACTTGTTCCCAGTACATTCTAAGTGGCTGCTGACTTTGTGAGGTCTCTAAAAGTGGGTTTTAGGAGCCCAACACAAAATACATGAGCCCCAATGCCTTCCTTCATACAAAACTGACACCCACTTTCCTTAAAAAATCGTGGCTCAAAATGGCATTTTTGGGCTGAGATAAGCACTTTGGTGACATTTTCCTGTAACTTGTTCCCAGTACATTCTAAGTGGCTGCTGACTTTGTGAGGTCTCTAAAAGTGGGTTTTAGGAGCCCAACACAAAATACATGAGCCCTAATGCCTTCTTTCAGACAAAACTGACTTCCACTTTCTTAAAAAAATCTTGGGTCAAAATAGCATTATTAGACTGAGATAAGCACTTTGGTGACATTTTCCTGTAACTTGTTCCCAGTACATTCTAAGTGGCTGCTGACTTTGTGAGGTCTCTAAAAGTGGGTTTTAGGAGCCCAACACAAAATACATGAGCCCCAATGCCTTCCTTCATACAAAACTGACACCCACTTTCCTTAAAAAATCGTGGCTCAAAATGGCATTTTTGGGCTGAGATAAGCACTTTGGTGACATTTTCCTGTAACTTGTTCCCAGTACATTCTAAGTGGCTGCTGACTTTGTGAGGTCTCTAAAAGTGGGTTTTAGGAGCCCAACACAAAATACATGAGCCCCAATGCCTTCCTTCATACAAAACTGACACCCACTTTCCTTAAAAAATCGTGGCTCAAAATGGCATTTTTGGGCTGAGATAAGCACTTTGGTGACATTTTCCTGTAACTTGTTCCCAGTACATTCTAAGTGGCTGCTGACTTTGTGAGGTCTCTAAAAGTGGGTTTTAGGAGCCCAACACAAAATACATGAGCCCTAATGCCTTCTTTCAGACAAAACTGACTTCCACTTTCTTAAAAAAATCTTGGGTCAAAATAGCATTATTAGACTGAGATAAGCACTTTGGTGACATTTTCCTGTAACTTGTTCCCAGTACATTCTAAGTGGCTGCTGACTTTGTGAGGTCTCTAAAAGTGGGTTTTAGGAGCCCAACACAAAATACATGAGCCCCAATGCCTTCCTTCATACAAAACTGACACCCACTTTCCTTAAAAAATCGTGGCTCAAAATGGCATTTTTGGGCTGAGATAAGCACTTTGGTGACATTTTCCTGTAACTTGTTCCCAGTACATTCTAAGTGGCTGCTGACTTTGTGAGGTCTCTAAAAGTGGGTTTTAGGAGCCCAACACAAAATACATGAGCCCTAATGCCTTCCTTCAGACAGAACTGACACCCACTTTCTTTAAAAAATCGTGGTTCAAAATAGCATTTTTGGGCTGAGATAAGCACTTTGGTGACATTTTCCTGTAACTTGTTCCCAGTACATTTTAAGTGGCTGCTGACTTTGTGAGGTCTGTAAAATTGGGTTTTAGGAGCCCAACACAAAATACATGAGCCCTAATGCCTTCTTTCAGACAAAACTGACTTCCACTTTCTTAAAAAAATCTTGGGTCAAAATAGCATTATTAGACTGAGATAAGCACTTTGGTGACATTTTCCTGTAACTTGTTCCCAGTACATTCTAAGTGGCTGCTGACTTTGTGAGGTCTCTAAAAGTGGGTTTTAGGAGCCCAACACAAAATACATGAGCCCCAATGCCTTCCTTCATACAAAACTGACACCCACTTTCCTTAAAAAATCGTGGCTCAAAATGGCATTTTTGGGCTGAGATAAGCACTTTGGTGACATTTTCCTGTAACTTGTTCCCAGTACATTCTAAGTGGCTGCTGACTTTGTGAGGTCTCTAAAAGTGGGTTTTAGGAGCCCAACACAAAATACATGAGCCCCAATGCCTTCCTTCATACAAAACTGACACCCACTTTCCTTAAAAAATCGTGGCTCAAAATGGCATTTTTGGGCTGAGATAAGCACTTTGGTGACATTTTCCTGTAACTTGTTCCCAGTACATTCTAAGTGGCTGCTGACTTTGTGAGGTCTCTAAAAGTGGGTTTTAGGAGCCCAACACAAAATACATGAGCCCTAATGCCTTCTTTCAGACAAAACTGACTTCCACTTTCTTAAAAAAATCTTGGGTCAAAATAGCATTATTAGACTGAGATAAGCACTTTGGTGACATTTTCCTGTAACTTGTTCCCAGTACATTCTAAGTGGCTGCTGACTTTGTGAGGTCTCTAAAAGTGGGTTTTAGGAGCCCAACACAAAATACATGAGCCCCAATGCCTTCCTTCATACAAAACTGACACCCACTTTCCTTAAAAAATCGTGGCTCAAAATGGCATTTTTGGGCTGAGATAAGCACTTTGGTGACATTTTCCTGTAACTTGTTCCCAGTACATTCTAAGTGGCTGCTGACTTTGTGAGGTCTCTAAAAGTGGGTTTTAGGAGCCCAACACAAAATACATGAGCCCTAATGCCTTCCTTCAGACAGAACTGACACCCACTTTCTTTAAAAAATCGTGGTTCAAAATAGCATTTTTGGGCTGAGATAAGCACTTTGGTGACATTTTCCTGTAACTTGTTCCCAGTACATTTTAAGTGGCTGCTGACTTTGTGAGGTCTGTAAAATTGGGTTTTAGGAGCCCAACACAAAATACATGAGCCCTAATGCCTTCTTTCAGACAAAACTGACTTCCACTTTCTTAAAAAAATCTTGGGTCAAAATAGCATTATTAGACTGAGATAAGCACTTTGGTGACATTTTCCTGTAACTTGTTCCCAGTACATTCTAAGTGGCTGCTGACTTTGTGAGGTCTCTAAAAGTGGGTTTTAGGAGCCCAACACAAAATACATGAGCCCCAATGCCTTCCTTCATACAAAACTGACACCCACTTTCCTTAAAAAATCGTGGCTCAAAATGGCATTTTTGGGCTGAGATAAGCACTTTGGTGACATTTTCCTGTAACTTGTTCCCAGTACATTCTAAGTGGCTGCTGACTTTGTGAGGTCTCTAAAAGTGGGTTTTAGGAGCCCAACACAAAATACATGAGCCCCAATGCCTTCCTTCATACAAAACTGACACCCACTTTCCTTAAAAAATCGTGGCTCAAAATGGCATTTTTGGGCTGAGATAAGCACTTTGGTGACATTTTCCTGTAACTTGTTCCCAGTACATTCTAAGTGGCTGCTGACTTTGTGAGGTCTCTAAAAGTGGGTTTTAGGAGCCCAACACAAAATACATGAGCCCTAATGCCTTCTTTCAGACAAAACTGACTTCCACTTTCTTAAAAAAATCTTGGGTCAAAATAGCATTATTAGACTGAGATAAGCACTTTGGTGACATTTTCCTGTAACTTGTTCCCAGTACATTCTAAGTGGCTGCTGACTTTGTGAGGTCTCTAAAAGTGGGTTTTAGGAGCCCAACACAAAATACATGAGCCCCAATGCCTTCCTTCATACAACACTGACACCCACTTTCCTTAAAAAATCGTGGCTCAAAATGGCATTTTTGGGCTGAGATAAGCACTTTGGTGACATTTTCCTGTAACTTGTTCCCAGTACATTCTAAGTGGCTGCTGACTTTGTGAGGTCTCTAAAAGTGGGTTTTAGGAGCCCAACACAAAATACATGAGCCCTAATGCCTTCTTTCAGACAAAACTGACTTCCACTTTCTTAAAAAAATCTTGGGTCAAAATAGCATTATTAGACTGAGATAAGCACTTTGGTGACATTTTCCTGTAACTTGTTCCCAGTACATTCTAAGTGGCTGCTGACTTTGTGAGGTCTCTAAAAGTGGGTTTTAGGAGCCCAACACAAAATACATGAGCCCCAATGCCTTCCTTCATACAAAACTGACACCCACTTTCCTTAAAAAATCGTGGCTCAAAATGGCATTTTTGGGCTGAGATAAGCACTTTGGTGACATTTTCCTGTAACTTGTTCCCAGTACATTCTAAGTGGCTGCTGACTTTGTGAGGTCTCTAAAAGTGGGTTTTAGGAGCCCAACACAAAATACATGAGCCCTAATGCCTTCCTTCAGACAGAACTGACACCCACTTTCTTTAAAAAATCGTGGTTCAAAATAGCATTTTTGGGCTGAGATAAGCACTTTGGTGACATTTTCCTGTAACTTGTTCCCAGTACATTTTAAGTGGCTGCTGACTTTGTGAGGTCTGTAAAATTGGGTTTTAGGAGCCCAACACAAAATACATGAGCCCTAATGCCTTCTTTCAGACAAAACTGACTTCCACTTTCTTAAAAAAATCTTGGGTCAAAATAGCATTATTAGACTGAGATAAGCACTTTGGTGACATTTTCCTGTAACTTGTTCCCAGTACATTCTAAGTGGCTGCTGACTTTGTGAGGTCTCTAAAAGTGGGTTTTAGGAGCCCAACACAAAATACATGAGCCCCAATGCCTTCCTTCATACAAAACTGACACCCACTTTCCTTAAAAAATCGTGGCTCAAAATGGCATTTTTGGGCTGAGATAAGCACTTTGGTGACATTTTCCTGTAACTTGTTCCCAGTACATTCTAAGTGGCTGCTGACTTTGTGAGGTCTCTAAAAGTGGGTTTTAGGAGCCCAACACAAAATACATGAGCCCTAATGCCTTCTTTCAGACAAAACTGACTTCCACTTTCTTAAAAAAATCTTGGGTCAAAATAGCATTATTAGACTGAGATAAGCACTTTGGTGACATTTTCCTGTAACTTGTTCCCAGTACATTCTAAGTGGCTGCTGACTTTGTGAGGTCTCTAAAAGTGGGTTTTAGGAGCCCAACACAAAATACATGAGCCCCAATGCCTTCCTTCATACAAAACTGACACCCACTTTCCTTAAAAAATCGTGGCTCAAAATGGCATTTTTGGGCTGAGATAAGCACTTTGGTGACATTTTCCTGTAACTTGTTCCCAGTACATTCTAAGTGGCTGCTGACTTTGTGAGGTCTCTAAAAGTGGGTTTTAGGAGCCCAACACAAAATACATGAGCCCTAATGCCTTCTTTCAGACAAAACTGACTTCCACTTTCTTAAAAAAATCTTGGGTCAAAATAGCATTATTAGACTGAGATAAGCACTTTGGTGACATTTTCCTGTAACTTGTTCCCAGTACATTCTAAGTGGCTGCTGACTTTGTGAGGTCTCTAAAAGTGGGTTTTAGGAGCCCAACACAAAATACATGAGCCCCAATGCCTTCCTTCATACAAAACTGACACCCACTTTCCTTAAAAAATCGTGGCTCAAAATGGCATTTTTGGGCTGAGATAAGCACTTTGGTGACATTTTCCTGTAACTTGTTCCCAGTACATTCTAAGTGGCTGCTGACTTTGTGAGGTCTCTAAAAGTGGGTTTTAGGAGCCCAACACAAAATACATGAGCCCTAATGCCTTCTTTCAGACAAAACTGACTTCCACTTTCTTAAAAAAATCTTGGGTCAAAATAGCATTATTAGACTGAGATAAGCACTTTGGTGACATTTTCCTGTAACTTGTTCCCAGTACATTCTAAGTGGCTGCTGACTTTGTGAGGTCTCTAAAAGTGGGTTTTAGGAGCCCAACACAAAATACATGAGCCCCAATGCCTTCCTTCATACAAAACTGACACCCACTTTCCTTAAAAAATCGTGGCTCAAAATGGCATTTTTGGGCTGAGATAAGCACTTTGGTGACATTTTCCTGTAACTTGTTCCCAGTACATTCTAAGTGGCTGCTGACTTTGTGAGGTCTCTAAAAGTGGGTTTTAGGAGCCCAACACAAAATACATGAGCCCCAATGCCTTCCTTCATACAAAACTGACACCCACTTTCCTTAAAAAATCGTGGCTCAAAATGGCATTTTTGGGCTGAGATAAGCACTTTGGTGACATTTTCCTGTAACTTGTTCCCAGTACATTCTAAGTGGCTGCTGACTTTGTGAGGTCTCTAAAAGTGGGTTTTAGGAGCCCAACACAAAATACATGAGCCCTAATGCCTTCTTTCAGACAAAACTGACTTCCACTTTCTTAAAAAAATCTTGGGTCAAAATAGCATTATTAGACTGAGATAAGCACTTTGGTGACATTTTCCTGTAACTTGTTCCCAGTACATTCTAAGTGGCTGCTGACTTTGTGAGGTCTCTAAAAGTGGGTTTTAGGAGCCCAACACAAAATACATGAGCCCCAATGCCTTCCTTCATACAAAACTGACACCCACTTTCCTTAAAAAATCGTGGCTCAAAATGGCATTTTTGGGCTGAGATAAGCACTTTGGTGACATTTTCCTGTAACTTGTTCCCAGTACATTCTAAGTGGCTGCTGACTTTGTGAGGTCTCTAAAAGTGGGTTTTAGGAGCCCAACACAAAATACATGAGCCCTAATGCCTTCCTTCAGACAGAACTGACACCCACTTTCTTTAAAAAATCGTGGTTCAAAATAGCATTTTTGGGCTGAGATAAGCACTTTGGTGACATTTTCCTGTAACTTGTTCCCAGTACATTTTAAGTGGCTGCTGACTTTGTGAGGTCTGTAAAATTGGGTTTTAGGAGCCCAACACAAAATACATGAGCCCTAATGCCTTCTTTCAGACAAAACTGACTTCCACTTTCTTAAAAAAATCTTGGGTCAAAATAGCATTATTAGACTGAGATAAGCACTTTGGTGACATTTTCCTGTAACTTGTTCCCAGTACATTCTAAGTGGCTGCTGACTTTGTGAGGTCTCTAAAAGTGGGTTTTAGGAGCCCAACACAAAATACATGAGCCCCAATGCCTTCCTTCATACAAAACTGACACCCACTTTCCTTAAAAAATCGTGGCTCAAAATGGCATTTTTGGGCTGAGATAAGCACTTTGGTGACATTTTCCTGTAACTTGTTCCCAGTACATTCTAAGTGGCTGCTGACTTTGTGAGGTCTCTAAAAGTGGGTTTTAGGAGCCCAACACAAAATACATGAGCCCCAATGCCTTCCTTCATACAAAACTGACACCCACTTTCCTTAAAAAATCGTGGCTCAAAATGGCATTTTTGGGCTGAGATAAGCACTTTGGTGACATTTTCCTGTAACTTGTTCCCAGTACATTCTAAGTGGCTGCTGACTTTGTGAGGTCTCTAAAAGTGGGTTTTAGGAGCCCAACACAAAATACATGAGCCCTAATGCCTTCTTTCAGACAAAACTGACTTCCACTTTCTTAAAAAAATCTTGGGTCAAAATAGCATTATTAGACTGAGATAAGCACTTTGGTGACATTTTCCTGTAACTTGTTCCCAGTACATTCTAAGTGGCTGCTGACTTTGTGAGGTCTCTAAAAGTGGGTTTTAGGAGCCCAACACAAAATACATGAGCCCCAATGCCTTCCTTCATACAAAACTGACACCCACTTTCCTTAAAAAATCGTGGCTCAAAATGGCATTTTTGGGCTGAGATAAGCACTTTGGTGACATTTTCCTGTAACTTGTTCCCAGTACATTCTAAGTGGCTGCTGACTTTGTGAGGTCTCTAAAAGTGGGTTTTAGGAGCCCAACACAAAATACATGAGCCCTAATGCCTTCCTTCAGACAGAACTGACACCCACTTTCTTTAAAAAATCGTGGTTCAAAATAGCATTTTTGGGCTGAGATAAGCACTTTGGTGACATTTTCCTGTAACTTGTTCCCAGTACATTTTAAGTGGCTGCTGACTTTGTGAGGTCTGTAAAATTGGGTTTTAGGAGCCCAACACAAAATACATGAGCCCTAATGCCTTCTTTCAGACAAAACTGACTTCCACTTTCTTAAAAAAATCTTGGGTCAAAATAGCATTATTAGACTGAGATAAGCACTTTGGTGACATTTTCCTGTAACTTGTTCCCAGTACATTCTAAGTGGCTGCTGACTTTGTGAGGTCTCTAAAAGTGGGTTTTAGGAGCCCAACACAAAATACATGAGCCCCAATGCCTTCCTTCATACAAAACTGACACCCACTTTCCTTAAAAAATCGTGGCTCAAAATGGCATTTTTGGGCTGAGATAAGCACTTTGGTGACATTTTCCTGTAACTTGTTCCCAGTACATTCTAAGTGGCTGCTGACTTTGTGAGGTCTCTAAAAGTGGGTTTTAGGAGCCCAACACAAAATACATGAGCCCTAATGCCTTCTTTCAGACAAAACTGACTTCCACTTTCTTAAAAAAATCTTGGGTCAAAATAGCATTATTAGACTGAGATAAGCACTTTGGTGACATTTTCCTGTAACTTGTTCCCAGTACATTCTAAGTGGCTGCTGACTTTGTGAGGTCTCTAAAAGTGGGTTTTAGGAGCCCAACACAAAATACATGAGCCCCAATGCCTTCCTTCATACAAAACTGACACCCACTTTCCTTAAAAAATCGTGGCTCAAAATGGCATTTTTGGGCTGAGATAAGCACTTTGGTGACATTTTCCTGTAACTTGTTCCCAGTACATTCTAAGTGGCTGCTGACTTTGTGAGGTCTCTAAAAGTGGGTTTTAGGAGCCCAACACAAAATACATGAGCCCTAATGCCTTCTTTCAGACAAAACTGACTTCCACTTTCTTAAAAAAATCTTGGGTCAAAATAGCATTATTAGACTGAGATAAGCACTTTGGTGACATTTTCCTGTAACTTGTTCCCAGTACATTCTAAGTGGCTGCTGACTTTGTGAGGTCTCTAAAAGTGGGTTTTAGGAGCCCAACACAAAATACATGAGCCCCAATGCCTTCCTTCATACAAAACTGACACCCACTTTCCTTAAAAAATCGTGGCTCAAAATGGCATTTTTGGGCTGAGATAAGCACTTTGGTGACATTTTCCTGTAACTTGTTCCCAGTACATTCTAAGTGGCTGCTGACTTTGTGAGGTCTCTAAAAGTGGGTTTTAGGAGCCCAACACAAAATACATGAGCCCTAATGCCTTCTTTCAGACAAAACTGACTTCCACTTTCTTAAAAAAATCTTGGGTCAAAATAGCATTATTAGACTGAGATAAGCACTTTGGTGACATTTTCCTGTAACTTGTTCCCAGTACATTCTAAGTGGCTGCTGACTTTGTGAGGTCTCTAAAAGTGGGTTTTAGGAGCCCAACACAAAATACATGAGCCCCAATGCCTTCCTTCATACAAAACTGACACCCACTTTCCTTAAAAAATCGTGGCTCAAAATGGCATTTTTGGGCTGAGATAAGCACTTTGGTGACATTTTCCTGTAACTTGTTCCCAGTACATTCTAAGTGGCTGCTGACTTTGTGAGGTCTCTAAAAGTGGGTTTTAGGAGCCCAACACAAAATACATGAGCCCTAATGCCTTCTTTCAGACAAAACTGACTTCCACTTTCTTAAAAAAATCTTGGGTCAAAATAGCATTATTAGACTGAGATAAGCACTTTGGTGACATTTTCCTGTAACTTGTTCCCAGTACATTCTAAGTGGCTGCTGACTTTGTGAGGTCTCTAAAAGTGGGTTTTAGGAGCCCAACACAAAATACATGAGCCCCAATGCCTTCCTTCATACAAAACTGACACCCACTTTCCTTAAAAAATCGTGGCTCAAAATGGCATTTTTGGGCTGAGATAAGCACTTTGGTGACATTTTCCTGTAACTTGTTCCCAGTACATTCTAAGTGGCTGCTGACTTTGTGAGGTCTCTAAAAGTGGGTTTTAGGAGCCCAACACAAAATACATGAGCCCTAATGCCTTCTTTCAGACAAAACTGACTTCCACTTTCTTAAAAAAATCTTGGGTCAAAATAGCATTATTAGACTGAGATAAGCACTTTGGTGACATTTTCCTGTAACTTGTTCCCAGTACATTCTAAGTGGCTGCTGACTTTGTGAGGTCTCTAAAAGTGGGTTTTAGGAGCCCAACACAAAATACATGAGCCCCAATGCCTTCCTTCATACAAAACTGACACCCACTTTCCTTAAAAAATCGTGGCTCAAAATGGCATTTTTGGGCTGAGATAAGCACTTTGGTGACATTTTCCTGTAACTTGTTCCCAGTACATTCTAAGTGGCTGCTGACTTTGTGAGGTCTCTAAAAGTGGGTTTTAGGAGCCCAACACAAAATACATGAGCCCTAATGCCTTCTTTCAGACAAAACTGACTTCCACTTTCTTAAAAAAATCTTGGGTCAAAATAGCATTATTAGACTGAGATAAGCACTTTGGTGACATTTTCCTGTAACTTGTTCCCAGTACATTCTAAGTGGCTGCTGACTTTGTGAGGTCTCTAAAAGTGGGTTTTAGGAGCCCAACACAAAATACATGAGCCCCAATGCCTTCCTTCATACAAAACTGACACCCACTTTCCTTAAAAAATCGTGGCTCAAAATGGCATTTTTGGGCTGAGATAAGCACTTTGGTGACATTTTCCTGTAACTTGTTCCCAGTACATTCTAAGTGGCTGCTGACTTTGTGAGGTCTCTAAAAGTGGGTTTTAGGAGCCCAACACAAAATACATGAGCCCTAATGCCTTCTTTCAGACAAAACTGACTTCCACTTTCTTAAAAAAATCTTGGGTCAAAATAGCATTATTAGACTGAGATAAGCACTTTGGTGACATTTTCCTGTAACTTGTTCCCAGTACATTCTAAGTGGCTGCTGACTTTGTGAGGTCTCTAAAAGTGGGTTTTAGGAGCCCAACACAAAATACATGAGCCCCAATGCCTTCCTTCATACAAAACTGACACCCACTTTCCTTAAAAAATCGTGGCTCAAAATGGCATTTTTGGGCTGAGATAAGCACTTTGGTGACATTTTCCTGTAACTTGTTCCCAGTACATTCTAAGTGGCTGCTGACTTTGTGAGGTCTCTAAAAGTGGGTTTTAGGAGCCCAACACAAAATACATGAGCCCTAATGCCTTCTTTCAGACAAAACTGACTTCCACTTTCTTAAAAAAATCTTGGGTCAAAATAGCATTATTAGACTGAGATAAGCACTTTGGTGACATTTTCCTGTAACTTGTTCCCAGTACATTCTAAGTGGCTGCTGACTTTGTGAGGTCTCTAAAAGTGGGTTTTAGGAGCCCAACACAAAATACATGAGCCCCAATGCCTTCCTTCATACAAAACTGACACCCACTTTCCTTAAAAAATCGTGGCTCAAAATGGCATTTTTGGGCTGAGATAAGCACTTTGGTGACATTTTCCTGTAACTTGTTCCCAGTACATTCTAAGTGGCTGCTGACTTTGTGAGGTCTCTAAAAGTGGGTTTTAGGAGCCCAACACAAAATACATGAGCCCTAATGCCTTCTTTCAGACAAAACTGACTTCCACTTTCTTAAAAAAATCTTGGGTCAAAATAGCATTATTAGACTGAGATAAGCACTTTGGTGACATTTTCCTGTAACTTGTTCCCAGTACATTCTAAGTGGCTGCTGACTTTGTGAGGTCTCTAAAAGTGGGTTTTAGGAGCCCAACACAAAATACATGAGCCCCAATGCCTTCCTTCATACAAAACTGACACCCACTTTCCTTAAAAAATCGTGGCTCAAAATGGCATTTTTGGGCTGAGATAAGCACTTTGGTGACATTTTCCTGTAACTTGTTCCCAGTACATTCTAAGTGGCTGCTGACTTTGTGAGGTCTCTAAAAGTGGGTTTTAGGAGCCCAACACAAAATACATGAGCCCTAATGCCTTCTTTCAGACAAAACTGACTTCCACTTTCTTAAAAAAATCTTGGGTCAAAATAGCATTATTAGACTGAGATAAGCACTTTGGTGACATTTTCCTGTAACTTGTTCCCAGTACATTCTAAGTGGCTGCTGACTTTGTGAGGTCTCTAAAAGTGGGTTTTAGGAGCCCAACACAAAATACATGAGCCCCAATGCCTTCCTTCATACAAAACTGACACCCACTTTCCTTAAAAAATCGTGGCTCAAAATGGCATTTTTGGGCTGAGATAAGCACTTTGGTGACATTTTCCTGTAACTTGTTCCCAGTACATTCTAAGTGGCTGCTGACTTTGTGAGGTCTCTAAAAGTGGGTTTTAGGAGCCCAACACAAAATACATGAGCCCCAATGCCTTCCTTCATACAAAACTGACACCCACTTTCCTTAAAAAATCGTGGCTCAAAATGGCATTTTTGGGCTGAGATAAGCACTTTGGTGACATTTTCCTGTAACTTGTTCCCAGTACATTCTAAGTGGCTGCTGACTTTGTGAGGTCTCTAAAAGTGGGTTTTAGGAGCCCAACACAAAATACATGAGCCCTAATGCCTTCTTTCAGACAAAACTGACTTCCACTTTCTTAAAAAAATCTTGGGTCAAAATAGCATTATTAGACTGAGATAAGCACTTTGGTGACATTTTCCTGTAACTTGTTCCCAGTACATTCTAAGTGGCTGCTGACTTTGTGAGGTCTCTAAAAGTGGGTTTTAGGAGCCCAACACAAAATACATGAGCCCCAATGCCTTCCTTCATACAAAACTGACACCCACTTTCCTTAAAAAATCGTGGCTCAAAATGGCATTTTTGGGCTGAGATAAGCACTTTGGTGACATTTTCCTGTAACTTGTTCCCAGTACATTCTAAGTGGCTGCTGACTTTGTGAGGTCTCTAAAAGTGGGTTTTAGGAGCCCAACACAAAATACATGAGCCCTAATGCCTTCTTTCAGACAAAACTGACTTCCACTTTCTTAAAAAAATCTTGGGTCAAAATAGCATTATTAGACTGAGATAAGCACTTTGGTGACATTTTCCTGTAACTTGTTCCCAGTACATTCTAAGTGGCTGCTGACTTTGTGAGGTCTCTAAAAGTGGGTTTTAGGAGCCCAACACAAAATACATGAGCCCCAATGCCTTCCTTCATACAAAACTGACACCCACTTTCCTTAAAAAATCGTGGCTCAAAATGGCATTTTTGGGCTGAGATAAGCACTTTGGTGACATTTTCCTGTAACTTGTTCCCAGTACATTCTAAGTGGCTGCTGACTTTGTGAGGTCTCTAAAAGTGGGTTTTAGGAGCCCAACACAAAATACATGAGCCCTAATGCCTTCTTTCAGACAAAACTGACTTCCACTTTCTTAAAAAAATCTTGGGTCAAAATAGCATTATTAGACTGAGATAAGCACTTTGGTGACATTTTCCTGTAACTTGTTCCCAGTACATTCTAAGTGGCTGCTGACTTTGTGAGGTCTCTAAAAGTGGGTTTTAGGAGCCCAACACAAAATACATGAGCCCCAATGCCTTCCTTCATACAAAACTGACACCCACTTTCCTTAAAAAATCGTGGCTCAAAATGGCATTTTTGGGCTGAGATAAGCACTTTGGTGACATTTTCCTGTAACTTGTTCCCAGTACATTCTAAGTGGCTGCTGACTTTGTGAGGTCTCTAAAAGTGGGTTTTAGGAGCCCAACACAAAATACATGAGCCCTAATGCCTTCTTTCAGACAAAACTGACTTCCACTTTCTTAAAAAAATCTTGGGTCAAAATAGCATTATTAGACTGAGATAAGCACTTTGGTGACATTTTCCTGTAACTTGTTCCCAGTACATTCTAAGTGGCTGCTGACTTTGTGAGGTCTCTAAAAGTGGGTTTTAGGAGCCCAACACAAAATACATGAGCCCCAATGCCTTCCTTCATACAAAACTGACACCCACTTTCCTTAAAAAATCGTGGCTCAAAATGGCATTTTTGGGCTGAGATAAGCACTTTGGTGACATTTTCCTGTAACTTGTTCCCAGTACATTCTAAGTGGCTGCTGACTTTGTGAGGTCTCTAAAAGTGGGTTTTAGGAGCCCAACACAAAATACATGAGCCCCAATGCCTTCCTTCATACAAAACTGACACCCACTTTCCTTAAAAAATCGTGGCTCAAAATGGCATTTTTGGGCTGAGATAAGCACTTTGGTGACATTTTCCTGTAACTTGTTCCCAGTACATTCTAAGTGGCTGCTGACTTTGTGAGGTCTCTAAAAGTGGGTTTTAGGAGCCCAACACAAAATACATGAGCCCTAATGCCTTCTTTCAGACAAAACTGACTTCCACTTTCTTAAAAAAATCTTGGGTCAAAATAGCATTATTAGACTGAGATAAGCACTTTGGTGACATTTTCCTGTAACTTGTTCCCAGTACATTCTAAGTGGCTGCTGACTTTGTGAGGTCTCTAAAAGTGGGTTTTAGGAGCCCAACACAAAATACATGAGCCCCAATGCCTTCCTTCATACAAAACTGACACCCACTTTCCTTAAAAAATCGTGGCTCAAAATGACATTTTGGGCTGAGATAAGCACTTTGGTGACATTTTCCTGTAACTTGTTCCCAGTACATTCTAAGTGGCTGCTGACTTTGTGAGGTCTCTAAAAGTGGGTTTTAGGAGCCCAACACAAAATACATGAGCCCTAATGCCTTCTTTCAGACAAAACTGACTTCCACTTTCTTAAAAAAATCTTGGGTCAAAATAGCATTATTAGACTGAGATAAGCACTTTGGTGACATTTTCCTGTAACTTGTTCCCAGTACATTCTAAGTGGCTGCTGACTTTGTGAGGTCTCTAAAAGTGGGTTTTAGGAGCCCAACACAAAATACATGAGCCCCAATGCCTTCCTTCATACAAAACTGACACCCACTTTCCTTAAAAAATCGTGGCTCAAAATGGCATTTTTGGGCTGAGATAAGCACTTTGGTGACATTTTCCTGTAACTTGTTCCCAGTACATTCTAAGTGGCTGCTGACTTTGTGAGGTCTCTAAAAGTGGGTTTTAGGAGCCCAACACAAAATACATGAGCCCTAATGCCTTCTTTCAGACAAAACTGACTTCCACTTTCTTAAAAAAATCTTGGGTCAAAATAGCATTATTAGACTGAGATAAGCACTTTGGTGACATTTTCCTGTAACTTGTTCCCAGTACATTCTAAGTGGCTGCTGACTTTGTGAGGTCTCTAAAAGTGGGTTTTAGGAGCCCAACACAAAATACATGAGCCCCAATGCCTTCCTTCATACAAAACTGACACCCACTTTCCTTAAAAAATCGTGGCTCAAAATGGCATTTTTGGGCTGAGATAAGCACTTTGGTGACATTTTCCTGTAACTTGTTCCCAGTACATTCTAAGTGGCTGCTGACTTTGTGAGGTCTCTAAAAGTGGGTTTTAGGAGCCCAACACAAAATACATGAGCCCTAATGCCTTCTTTCAGACAAAACTGACTTCCACTTTCTTAAAAAAATCTTGGGTCAAAATAGCATTATTAGACTGAGATAAGCACTTTGGTGACATTTTCCTGTAACTTGTTCCCAGTACATTCTAAGTGGCTGCTGACTTTGTGAGGTCTCTAAAAGTGGGTTTTAGGAGCCCAACACAAAATACATGAGCCCCAATGCCTTCCTTCATACAAAACTGACACCCACTTTCCTTAAAAAATCGTGGCTCAAAATGGCATTTTTGGGCTGAGATAAGCACTTTGGTGACATTTTCCTGTAACTTGTTCCCAGTACATTCTAAGTGGCTGCTGACTTTGTGAGGTCTCTAAAAGTGGGTTTTAGGAGCCCAACACAAAATACATGAGCCCTAATGCCTTCTTTCAGACAAAACTGACTTCCACTTTCTTAAAAAAATCTTGGGTCAAAATAGCATTATTAGACTGAGATAAGCACTTTGGTGACATTTTCCTGTAACTTGTTCCCAGTACATTCTAAGTGGCTGCTGACTTTGTGAGGTCTCTAAAAGTGGGTTTTAGGAGCCCAACACAAAATACATGAGCCCCAATGCCTTCCTTCATACAAAACTGACACCCACTTTCCTTAAAAAATCGTGGCTCAAAATGGCATTTTTGGGCTGAGATAAGCACTTTGGTGACATTTTCCTGTAACTTGTTCCCAGTACATTCTAAGTGGCTGCTGACTTTGTGAGGTCTCTAAAAGTGGGTTTTAGGAGCCCAACACAAAATACATGAGCCCTAATGCCTTCTTTCAGACAAAACTGACTTCCACTTTCTAAAAAAATCTTGGGTCAAAATAGCATTATTAGACTGAGATAAGCACTTTGGTGACATTTTCCTGTAACTTGTTCCCAGTACATTCTAAGTGGCTGCTGACTTTGTGAGGTCTCTAAAAGTGGGTTTTAGGAGCCCAACACAAAATACATGAGCCCCAATGCCTTCCTTCATACAAAACTGACACCCACTTTCCTTAAAAAATCGTGGCTCAAAATGGCATTTTTGGGCTGAGATAAGCACTTTGGTGACATTTTCCTGTAACTTGTTCCCAGTACATTCTAAGTGGCTGCTGACTTTGTGAGGTCTCTAAAAGTGGGTTTTAGGAGCCCAACACAAAATACATGAGCCCTAATGCCTTCTTTCAGACAAAACTGACTTCCACTTTCTTAAAAAAATCTTGGGTCAAAATAGCATTATTAGACTGAGATAAGCACTTTGGTGACATTTTCCTGTAACTTGTTCCCAGTACATTCTAAGTGGCTGCTGACTTTGTGAGGTCTCTAAAAGTGGGTTTTAGGAGCCCAACACAAAATACATGAGCCCCAATGCCTTCCTTCATACAAAACTGACACCCACTTTCCTTAAAAAATCGTGGCTCAAAATGGCATTTTTGGCTGAGATAAGCACTTTGGTGACATTTTCCTGTAACTTGTTCCCAGTACATTCTAAGTGGCTGCTGACTTTGTGAGGTCTCTAAAAGTGGGTTTTAGGAGCCCAACACAAAATACATGAGCCCTAATGCCTTCTTTCAGACAAAACTGACTCTCCACTTTCTTAAAAAAATCTTGGGTCAAAATAGCATTATTAGACTGAGATAAGCACTTTGGTGACATTTTCCTGTAACTTGTTCCCAGTACATTCTAAGTGGCTGCTGACTTTGTGAGGTCTCTAAAAGTGGGTTTTAGGAGCCCAACACAAAATACATGAGCCCCAATGCCTTCCTTTCATACAAAACTGACACCCACTTTCCTTAAAAAATCGTGGCTCAAAATGGCATTTTTGGCTGAGATAAGCACTTTGGTGACATTTTCCTGTAACTTGTTCCCAGTACATTCTAAGTGGCTGCTGACTTTGTGAGGTCTCTAAAAGTGGGGTTTTAGGAGCCCAACACAAAATACATGAGCCCCAATGCCTTCCTTCATACAAAACTGACACCCACTTCCTTAAAAAAATCGTGGCTCAAAATGGCATTTTTGGGCTGAGATAAGCACTTTGGTGACATTTTCCTGTAACTTGTTTCCCAGTACATTCTAAGTGGCTGCTGACTTTGTGAGGTCTCTAAAAGTGGGTTTTAGGAGCCCAACACAAAATACATGAGCCCTAATGCCTTCTTTCAGACAAAACTGACTTCCACTTTCTTAAAAAAATCTTGGGTCAAAATAGCATTATTAGACTGAGATAAGCACTTTGGTGACATTTTCCTGTAACTTGTTCCCAGTACATTCTAAGTGGCTGCTGACTTTGTGAGGTCTCTAAAAGTGGGTTTTAGGAGCCCAACACAAAATACATGAGCCCCAATGCCTTCCTTCATACAAAACTGACACCCACTTTCCTTAAAAAATCGTGGCTCAAAATGGCATTTTTGGGCTGAGATAAGCACTTTGGTGACATTTTCCTGTAACTTGTTCCCAGTACATTCTAAGTGGCTGCTGACTTTGTGAGGTCTCTAAAAGTGGGTTTTAGGAGCCCAACACAAAATACATGAGCCCTAATGCCTTCTTTCAGACAAAACTGACTTCCACTTTCTTAAAAAAATCTTGGGTCAAAATAGCATTATTAGACTGAGATAAGCACTTTGGTGACATTTTCCTGTAACTTGTTCCCAGTACATTCTAAGTGGCTGCTGACTTTGTGAGGTCTCTAAAAGTGGGTTTTAGGAGCCCAACACAAAATACATGAGCCCCAATGCCTTCCTTCATACAAAACTGACACCCACTTTCCTTAAAAAATCGTGGCTCAAAATGGCATTTTTGGGCTGAGATAAGCACTTTGGTGACATTTTCCTGTAACTTGTTCCCAGTACATTCTAAGTGGCTGCTGACTTTGTGAGGTCTCTAAAAGTGGGTTTTAGGAGCCCAACACAAAATACATGAGCCCTAATGCCTTCTTTCAGACAAAACTGACTTCCACTTTCTTAAAAAAATCTTGGGTCAAAATAGCATTATTAGACTGAGATAAGCACTTTGGTGACATTTTCCTGTAACTTGTTCCCAGTACATTCTAAGTGGCTGCTGACTTTGTGAGGTCTCTAAAAGTGGGTTTTAGGAGCCCAACACAAAATACATGAGCCCCAATGCCTTCCTTCATACAAAACTGACACCCACTTTCCTTAAAAAATCGTGGCTCAAAATGGCATTTTTGGGCTGAGATAAGCACTTTGGTGACATTTTCCTGTAACTTGTTCCCAGTACATTCTAAGTGGCTGCTGACTTTGTGAGGTCTCTAAAAGTGGGTTTTAGGAGCCCAACACAAAATACATGAGCCCTAATGCCTTCTTTCAGACAAAACTGACTTCCACTTTCTTAAAAAAATCTTGGGTCAAAATAGCATTATTAGACTGAGATAAGCACTTTGGTGACATTTTCCTGTAACTTGTTCCCAGTACATTCTAAGTGGCTGCTGACTTTGTGAGGTCTCTAAAAGTGGGTTTTAGGAGCCCAACACAAAATACATGAGCCCCAATGCCTTCCTTCATACAAAACTGACACCCACTTTCCTTAAAAAATCGTGGCTCAAAATGGCATTTTTGGGCTGAGATAAGCACTTTGGTGACATTTTCCTGTAACTTGTTCCCAGTACATTCTAAGTGGCTGCTGACTTTGTGAGGTCTCTAAAAGTGGGTTTTAGGAGCCCAACACAAAATACATGAGCCCCAATGCCTTCCTTCATACAAAACTGACACCCACTTTCCTTAAAAAATCGTGGCTCAAAATGGCATTTTTGGGCTGAGATAAGCACTTTGGTGACATTTTCCTGTAACTTGTTCCCAGTACATTCTAAGTGGCTGCTGACTTTGTGAGGTCTCTAAAAGTGGGTTTTAGGAGCCCAACACAAAATACATGAGCCCTAATGCCTTCTTTCAGACAAAACTGACTTCCACTTTCTTAAAAAAATCTTGGGTCAAAATAGCATTATTAGACTGAGATAAGCACTTTGGTGACATTTTCCTGTAACTTGTTCCCAGTACATTCTAAGTGGCTGCTGACTTTGTGAGGTCTCTAAAAGTGGGTTTTAGGAGCCCAACACAAAATACATGAGCCCCAATGCCTTCCTTCATACAAAACTGACACCCACTTTCCTTAAAAAATCGTGGCTCAAAATGGCATTTTTGGGCTGAGATAAGCACTTTGGTGACATTTTCCTGTAACTTGTTCCCAGTACATTCTAAGTGGCTGCTGACTTTGTGAGGTCTCTAAAAGTGGGTTTTAGGAGCCCAACACAAAATACATGAGCCCTAATGCCTTCTTTCAGACAAAACTGACTTCCACTTTCTTAAAAAAATCTTGGGTCAAAATAGCATTATTAGACTGAGATAAGCACTTTGGTGACATTTTCCTGTAACTTGTTCCCAGTACATTCTAAGTGGCTGCTGACTTTGTGAGGTCTCTAAAAGTGGGTTTTAGGAGCCCAACACAAAATACATGAGCCCCAATGCCTTCCTTCATACAAAACTGACACCCACTTTCCTTAAAAAATCGTGGCTCAAAATGGCATTTTTGGGCTGAGATAAGCACTTTGGTGACATTTTCCTGTAACTTGTTCCCAGTACATTCTAAGTGGCTGCTGACTTTGTGAGGTCTCTAAAAGTGGGTTTTAGGAGCCCAACACAAAATACATGAGCCCTAATGCCTTCTTTCAGACAAAACTGACTTCCACTTTCTTAAAAAAATCTTGGGTCAAAATAGCATTATTAGACTGAGATAAGCACTTTGGTGACATTTTCCTGTAACTTGTTCCCAGTACATTCTAAGTGGCTGCTGACTTTGTGAGGTCTCTAAAAGTGGGTTTTAGGAGCCCAACACAAAATACATGAGCCCCAATGCCTTCCTTCATACAAAACTGACACCCACTTTCCTTAAAAAATCGTGGCTCAAAATGGCATTTTTGGGCTGAGATAAGCACTTTGGTGACATTTTCCTGTAACTTGTTCCCAGTACATTCTAAGTGGCTGCTGACTTTGTGAGGTCTCTAAAAGTGGGTTTTAGGAGCCCAACACAAAATACATGAGCCCCAATGCCTTCCTTCATACAAAACTGACACCCACTTTCCTAAAAAATCGTGGCTCAAAATGGCATTTTTGGGCTGAGATAAGCACTTTGGTGACATTTTCCTGTAACTTGTTCCCAGTACATTCTAAGTGGCTGCTGACTTTGTGAGGTCTCTAAAAGTGGGTTTTAGGAGCCCAACACAAAATACATGAGCCCTAATGCCTTCTTTCAGACAAAACTGACTTCCACTTTCTTAAAAAAATCTTGGGTCAAAATAGCATTATTAGACTGAGATAAGCACTTTGGTGACATTTTCCTGTAACTTGTTCCCAGTACATTCTAAGTGGCTGCTGACTTTGTGAGGTCTCTAAAAGTGGGTTTTAGGAGCCCAACACAAAATACATGAGCCCCAATGCCTTCCTTCATACAAAACTGACACCCACTTTCCTTAAAAAATCGTGGCTCAAAATGGCATTTTTGGGCTGAGATAAGCACTTTGGTGACATTTTCCTGTAACTTGTTCCCAGTACATTCTAAGTGGCTGCTGACTTTGTGAGGTCTCTAAAAGTGGGTTTTAGGAGCCCAACACAAAATACATGAGCCCTAATGCCTTCTTTCAGACAAAACTGACTTCCACTTTCTTAAAAAATCTTGGGTCAAAATAGCATTATTAGACTGAGATAAGCACTTTGGTGACATTTTCCTGTAACTTGTTCCCAGTACATTCTAAGTGGCTGCTGACTTTGTGAGGTCTCTAAAAGTGGGTTTTAGGAGCCCAACACAAAATACATGAGCCCCAATGCCTTCCTTCATACAAAACTGACACCCACTTTCCTTAAAAAATCGTGGCTCAAAATGGCATTTTTGGGCTGAGATAAGCACTTTGGTGACATTTTCCTGTAACTTGTTCCCAGTACATTCTAAGTGGCTGCTGACTTTGTGAGGTCTCTAAAAGTGGGTTTTAGGAGCCCAACACAAAATACATGAGCCCTAATGCCTTCTTTCAGACAAAACTGACTTCCACTTTCTTAAAAAAATCTTGGGTCAAAATAGCATTATTAGACTGAGATAAGCACTTTGGTGACATTTTCCTGTAACTTGTTCCCAGTACATTCTAAGTGGCTGCTGACTTTGTGAGGTCTCTAAAAGTGGGTTTTAGGAGCCCAACACAAAATACATGAGCCCCAATGCCTTCCTTCATACAAAACTGACACCCACTTTCCTTAAAAAATCGTGGCTCAAAATGGCATTTTTGGGCTGAGATAAGCACTTTGGTGACATTTTCCTGTAACTTGTTCCCAGTACATTCTAAGTGGCTGCTGACTTTGTGAGGTCTCTAAAAGTGGGTTTTAGGAGCCCAACACAAAATACATGAGCCCTAATGCCTTCTTTCAGACAAAACTGACTTCCACTTTCTTAAAAAATCTTGGGTCAAAATAGCATTATTAGACTGAGATAAGCACTTTGGTGACATTTTCCTGTAACTTGTTCCCAGTACATTCTAAGTGGCTGCTGACTTTGTGAGGTCTCTAAAAGTGGGTTTTAGGAGCCCAACACAAAATACATGAGCCCCAATGCCTTCCTTCATACAAAACTGACACCCACTTTCCTTAAAAAATCGTGGCTCAAAATGGCATTTTTGGGCTGAGATAAGCACTTTGGTGACATTTTCCTGTAACTTGTTCCCAGTACATTCTAAGTGGCTGCTGACTTTGTGAGGTCTCTAAAAGTGGGTTTTAGGAGCCCAACACAAAATACATGAGCCCTAATGCCTTCTTTCAGACAAAACTGACTTCCACTTTCTTAAAAAAATCTTGGGTCAAAATAGCATTATTAGACTGAGATAAGCACTTTGGTGACATTTTCCTGTAACTTGTTCCCAGTACATTCTAAGTGGCTGCTGACTTTGTGAGGTCTCTAAAAGTGGGTTTTAGGAGCCCAACACAAAATACATGAGCCCCAATGCCTTCCTTCATACAAAACTGACACCCACTTTCCTTAAAAAATCGTGGCTCAAAATGGCATTTTTGGGCTGAGATAAGCACTTTGGTGACATTTTCCTGTAACTTGTTCCCAGTACATTCTAAGTGGCTGCTGACTTTGTGAGGTCTCTAAAAGTGGGTTTTAGGAGCCCAACACAAAATACATGAGCCCCAATGCCTTCCTTCATACAAAACTGACACCCACTTTCCTTAAAAAATCGTGGCTCAAAATGGCATTTTTGGGCTGAGATAAGCACTTTGGTGACATTTTCCTGTAACTTGTTCCCAGTACATTCTAAGTGGCTGCTGACTTGTGAGGTCTCTAAAAGTGGGTTTTAGGAGCCCAACACAAAATACATGAGCCCTAATGCCTTCTTTCAGACAAAACTGACTTCCACTTTCTTAAAAAAATCTTGGGTCAAAATAGCATTATTAGACTGAGATAAGCACTTTGGTGACATTTTCCTGTAACTTGTTCCCAGTACATTCTAAGTGGCTGCTGACTTTGTGAGGTCTCTAAAAGTGGGTTTTAGGAGCCCAACACAAAATACATGAGCCCCAATGCCTTCCTTCATACAAAACTGACACCCACTTTCCTTAAAAAATCGTGGCTCAAAATGGCATTTTTGGGCTGAGATAAGCACTTTGGTGACATTTTCCTGTAACTTGTTCCCAGTACATTCTAAGTGGCTGCTGACTTTGTGAGGTCTCTAAAAGTGGGTTTTAGGAGCCCAACACAAAATACATGAGCCCTAATGCCTTCTTTCAGACAAAACTGACTTCCACTTTCTTAAAAAAATCTTGGGTCAAAATAGCATTATTAGACTGAGATAAGCACTTTGGTGACATTTTCCTGTAACTTGTTCCCAGTACATTCTAAGTGGCTGCTGACTTTGTGAGGTCTCTAAAAGTGGGTTTTAGGAGCCCAACACAAAATACATGAGCCCCAATGCCTTCCTTCATACAAAACTGACACCCACTTTCCTTAAAAAATCGTGGCTCAAAATGGCATTTTTGGGCTGAGATAAGCACTTTGGTGACATTTTCCTGTAACTTGTTCCCAGTACATTCTAAGTGGCTGCTGACTTTGTGAGGTCTCTAAAAGTGGGTTTTAGGAGCCCAACACAAAATACATGAGCCCTAATGCCTTCTTTCAGACAAAACTGACTTCCACTTTCTTAAAAAAATCTTGGGTCAAAATAGCATTATTAGACTGAGATAAGCACTTTGGTGACATTTTCCTGTAACTTGTTCCCAGTACATTCTAAGTGGCTGCTGACTTTGTGAGGTCTCTAAAAGTGGGTTTTAGGAGCCCAACACAAAATACATGAGCCCCAATGCCTTCCTTCATACAAAACTGACACCCACTTTCCTTAAAATCGTGGCTCAAAATGGCATTTTTGGGCTGAGATAAGCACTTTGGTGACATTTTCCTGTAACTTGTTCCCAGTACATTCTAAGTGGCTGCTGACTTTGTGAGGTCTCTAAAAGTGGGTTTTAGGAGCCCAACACAAAATACATGAGCCCCAATGCCTTCCTTCATACAAAACTGACACCCACTTTCCTTAAAAAATCGTGGCTCAAAATGGCATTTTTGGGCTGAGATAAGCACTTTGGTGACATTTTCCTGTAACTTGTTCCCAGTACATTCTAAGTGGCTGCTGACTTTGTGAGGTCTCTAAAAGTGGGTTTTAGGAGCCCAACACAAAATACATGAGCCCTAATGCCTTCTTTCAGACAAAACTGACTTCCACTTTCTTAAAAAAATCTTGGGTCAAAATAGCATTATTAGACTGAGATAAGCACTTTGGTGACATTTTCCTGTAACTTGTTCCAGTACATTCTAAGTGGCTGCTGACTTTGTGAGGTCTCTAAAAGTGGGTTTTAGGAGCCCAACACAAAATACATGAGCCCCAATGCCTTCCTTCATACAAAACTGACACCCACTTTCCTTAAAAATCGTGGCTCAAAATGGCATTTTTGGGCTGAGATAAGCACTTTGGTGACATTTTCCTGTAACTTGTTCCCAGTACATTCTAAGTGGCTGCTGACTTTGTGAGGTCTCTAAAGTGGGTTTTAGGAGCCCAACACAAAATACATGAGCCCTAATGCCTTCTTTCAGACAAAACTGACTTCCACTTTCTTAAAAAAATCTTGGGTCAAAATAGCATTATTAGACTGAGATAAGCACTTTGGTGACATTTTCCTGTAACTTGTTCCCAGTACATTCTAAGTGGCTGCTGACTTTGTGAGGTCTCTAAAAGTGGGTTTTAGGAGCCCAACACAAAATACATGAGCCCCAATGCCTTCCTTCATACAAAACTGACACCCACTTTCCTTAAAAAATCGTGGCTCAAAATGGCATTTTTGGGCTGAGATAAGCACTTTGGTGACATTTTCCTGTAACTTGTTCCCAGTACATTCTAAGTGGCTGCTGACTTTGTGAGGTCTCTAAAAGTGGGTTTTAGGAGCCCAACACAAAATACATGAGCCCTAATGCCTTCTTTCAGACAAAACTGACTTCCACTTTCTTAAAAAAATCTTGGGTCAAAATAGCATTATTAGACTGAGATAAGCACTTTGGTGACATTTCCTGTAACTTGTTCCCAGTACATTCTAAGTGGCTGCTGACTTTGTGAGGTCTCTAAAAGTGGGTTTTAGGAGCCCAACACAAAATACATGAGCCCCAATGCCTTCCTTCATACAAAACTGACACCCACTTTCCTTAAAAAATCGTGGCTCAAAATGGCATTTTTGGGCTGAGATAAGCACTTTGGTGACATTTTCCTGTAACTTGTTCCCAGTACATTCTAAGTGGCTGCTGACTTTGTGAGGTCTCTAAAAGTGGGTTTTAGGAGCCCAACACAAAATACATGAGCCCCAATGCCTTCCTTCATACAAAACTGACACCCACTTTCCTTAAAAAATCGTGGCTCAAAATGGCATTTTTGGCTGAGATAAGCACTTTGGTGACATTTTCCTGTAACTTGTTCCCAGTACATTCTAAGTGGCTGCTGACTTTGTGAGGTCTCTAAAAGTGGGTTTTAGGAGCCCAACACAGGAGCCCAACACAAAATACATGAGCCCTAATGCCTTCCTTCAGACAGAACTGACACCCACTTTCTTTAAAAAATCGTGGTTCAAAATAGCATTTTTGGGCTGAGATAAGCACTTTGGTGACATTTTCCTGTAACTTGTTCCCAGTACATTTTAAGTGGCTGCTGACTTTGTGAGGTCTGTAAAATTGGGTTTTAGGAGCCCAACACAAAATACATGAGCCCTAATGCCTTCTTTCAGACAAAACTGACTTCCACTTTCTTAAAAAAATCTTGGGTCAAAATAGCATTATTAGACTGAGATAAGCACTTTGGTGACATTTTCCTGTAACTTGTTCCCAGTACATTCTAAGTGGCTGCTGACTTTGTGAGGTCTCTAAAAGTGGGTTTTAGGAGCCCAACACAAAATACATGAGCCCCAATGCCTTCCTTCATACAAAACTGACACCCACTTTCCTTAAAAAATCGTGGCTCAAAATGGCATTTTTGGGCTGAGATAAGCACTTTGGTGACATTTTCCTGTAACTTGTTCCCAGTACATTCTAAGTGGCTGCTGACTTTGTGAGGTCTCTAAAAGTGGGTTTTAGGAGCCCAACACAAAATACATGAGCCCTAATGCCTTCTTTCAGACAAAACTGACTTCCACTTTCTTAAAAAAATCTTGGGTCAAAATAGCATTATTAGACTGAGATAAGCACTTTGGTGACATTTTCCTGTAACTTGTTCCCAGTACATTCTAAGTGGCTGCTGACTTTGTGAGGTCTCTAAAAGTGGGTTTTAGGAGCCCAACACAAAATACATGAGCCCCAATGCCTTCCTTCATACAAAACTGACACCCACTTTCCTTAAAAAAATCGTGGCTCAAAATGGCATTTTTGGGCTGAGATAAGCACTTTGGTGACATTTTCCTGTAACTTGTTCCCAGTACATTCTAAGTGGCTGCTGACTTTGTGAGGTCTCTAAAAGTGGGTTTTAGGAGCCCAACACAAAATACATGAGCCCTAATGCCTTCTTTCAGACAAAACTGACTTCCACTTTCTTAAAAAAATCTTGGGTCAAAATAGCATTATTAGACTGAGATAAGCACTTTGGTGACATTTTCCTGTAACTTGTTCCCAGTACATTCTAAGTGGCTGCTGACTTTGTGAGGTCTCTAAAAGTGGGTTTTAGGAGCCCAACACAAAATACATGAGCCCCAATGCCTTCCTTCATACAAAACTGACACCCACTTTCCTTAAAAAATCGTGGCTCAAAATGGCATTTTTGGGCTGAGATAAGCACTTTGGTGACATTTTCCTGTAACTTGTTCCCAGTACATTCTAAGTGGCTGCTGACTTTGTGAGGTCTCTAAAAGTGGGTTTTAGGAGCCCAACACAAAATACATGAGCCCTAATGCCTTCTTTCAGACAAAACTGACTTCCACTTTCTTAAAAAAATCTTGGGTCAAAATAGCATTATTAGACTGAGATAAGCACTTTGGTGACATTTTCCTGTAACTTGTTCCC
The DNA here is from genome assembly GCF_963280865.1 of Gymnoscopelus braueri. Taxonomy (NCBI): domain Eukaryota; kingdom Metazoa; phylum Chordata; class Actinopteri; order Myctophiformes; family Myctophidae; genus Gymnoscopelus; species Gymnoscopelus braueri. The sequence goes on from NW_027660344.1 coordinate 137,746, forward strand.
AGTACATTCTAAGTGGCTGCTGACTTTGTGAGGTCTCTAAAAGTGGGTTTTAGGAGCCCAACACAAAATACATGAGCCCCAATGCCTTCCTTCATACAAAACTGACACCCACTTTCCTTAAAAAATCGTGGCTCAAAATGGCATTTTTGGGCTGAGATAAGCACTTTGGTGACATTTTCCTGTAACTTGTTCCCAGTACATTCTAAGTGGCTGCTGACTTTGTGAGGTCTCTAAAAGTGGGTTTTAGGAGCCCAACACAAAATACATGAGCCCTAATGCCTTCTTTCAGACAAAACTGACTTCCACTTTCTTAAAAAAATCTTGGGTCAAAATAGCATTATTAGACTGAGATAAGCACTTTGGTGACATTTTCCTGTAACTTGTTCCCAGTACATTCTAAGTGGCTGCTGACTTTGTGAGGTCTCTAAAAGTGGGTTTTAGGAGCCCAACACAAAATACATGAGCCCTAATGCCTTCTTTCAGACAAAACTGACTTCCACTTTCTTAAAAAAATCTTGGGTCAAAATAGCATTATTAGACTGAGATAAGCACTTTGGTGACATTTTCCTGTAACTTGTTCCCAGTACATTCTAAGTGGCTGCTGACTTTGTGAGGTCTCTAAAAGTGGGTTTTAGGAGCCCAACACAAAATACATGAGCCCCAATGCCTTCCTTCATACAAAACTGACACCCACTTTCCTTAAAAAATCGTGGCTCAAAATGGCATTTTTGGGCTGAGATAAGCACTTTGGTGACATTTTCCTGTAACTTGTTCCCAGTACATTCTAAGTGGCTGCTGACTTTGTGAGGTCTCTAAAAGTGGGTTTTAGGAGCCCAACACAAAATACATGAGCCCTAATGCCTTCTTTCAGACAAAACTGACTTCCACTTTCTTAAAAAAATCTTGGGTCAAAATAGCATTATTAGACTGAGATAAGCACTTTGGTGACATTTTCCTGTAACTTGTTCCCAGTACATTCTAAGTGGCTGCTGACTTTGTGAGGTCTCTAAAAGTGGGTTTTAGGAGCCCAACACAAAATACATGAGCCCCAATGCCTTCCTTCATACAAAACTGACACCCACTTTCCTTAAAAAATCGTGGCTCAAAATGGCATTTTTGGGCTGAGATAAGCACTTTGGTGACATTTTCCTGTAACTTGTTCCCAGTACATTCTAAGTGGCTGCTGACTTTGTGAGGTCTCTAAAAGTGGGTTTTAGGAGCCCAACACAAAATACATGAGCCCTAATGCCTTCTTTCAGACAAAACTGACTTCCACTTTCTTAAAAAAATCTTGGGTCAAAATAGCATTATTAGACTGAGATAAGCACTTTGGTGACATTTTCCTGTAACTTGTTCCCAGTACATTCTAAGTGGCTGCTGACTTTGTGAGGTCTCTAAAAGTGGGTTTTAGGAGCCCAACACAAAATACATGAGCCCTAATGCCTTCTTTCAGACAAAACTGACTTCCACTTTCTTAAAAAAATCTTGGGTCAAAATAGCATTATTAGACTGAGATAAGCACTTTGGTGACATTTTCCTGTAACTTGTTCCCAGTACATTCTAAGTGGCTGCTGACTTTGTGAGGTCTCTAAAAGTGGGTTTTAGGAGCCCAACACAAAATACATGAGCCCCAATGCCTTCCTTCATACAAAACTGACACCCACTTTCCTTAAAAAATCGTGGCTCAAAATGGCATTTTTGGGCTGAGATAAGCACTTTGGTGACATTTTCCTGTAACTTGTTCCCAGTACATTCTAAGTGGCTGCTGACTTTGTGAGGTCTCTAAAAGTGGGTTTTAGGAGCCCAACACAAAATACATGAGCCCTAATGCCTTCTTTCAGACAAAACTGACTTCCACTTTCTTAAAAAAATCTTGGGTCAAAATAGCATTATTAGACTGAGATAAGCACTTTGGTGACATTTTCCTGTAACTTGTTCCCAGTACATTCTAAGTGGCTGCTGACTTTGTGAGGTCTCTAAAAGTGGGTTTTAGGAGCCCAACACAAAATACATGAGCCCCAATGCCTTCCTTCATACAAAACTGACACCCACTTTCCTTAAAAAATCGTGGCTCAAAATGGCATTTTTGGGCTGAGATAAGCACTTTGGTGACATTTTCCTGTAACTTGTTCCCAGTACATTCTAAGTGGCTGCTGACTTTGTGAGGTCTCTAAAAGTGGGTTTTAGGAGCCCAACACAAAATACATGAGCCCTAATGCCTTCTTTCAGACAAAACTGACTTCCACTTTCTTAAAAAAATCTTGGGTCAAAATAGCATTATTAGACTGAGATAAGCACTTTGGTGACATTTTCCTGTAACTTGTTCCCAGTACATTCTAAGTGGCTGCTGACTTTGTGAGGTCTCTAAAAGTGGGTTTTAGGAGCCCAACACAAAATACATGAGCCCCAATGCCTTCCTTCATAAAAAACTGACACCCACTTTCCTTAAAAAATCGTGGCTCAAAATGGCATTTTTGGGCTGAGATAAGCACTTTGGTGACATTTTCCTGTAACTTGTTCCCAGTACATTCTAAGTGGCTGCTGACTTTGTGAGGTCTCTAAAAGTGGGTTTTAGGAGCCCAACACAAAATACATGAGCCCCAATGCCTTCCTTCATACAAAACTGACACCCACTTTCCTTAAAAAATCGTGGCTCAAAATGGCATTTTTGGGCTGAGATAAGCACTTTGGTGACATTTTCCTGTAACTTGTTCCCAGTACATTCTAAGTGGCTGCTGACTTTGTGAGGTCTCTAAAAGTGGGTTTTAGGAGCCCAACACAAAATACATGAGCCCTAATGCCTTCTTTCAGACAAAACTGACTTCCACTTTCTTAAAAAAATCTTGGGTCAAAATAGCATTATTAGACTGAGATAAGCACTTTGGTGACATTTTCCTGTAACTTGTTCCCAGTACATTCTAAGTGGCTGCTGACTTTGTGAGGTCTCTAAAAGTGGGTTTTAGGAGCCCAACACAAAATACATGAGCCCCAATGCCTTCCTTCATACAAAACTGACACCCACTTTCCTTAAAAAATCGTGGCTCAAAATGGCATTTTTGGGCTGAGATAAGCACTTTGGTGACATTTTCCTGTAACTTGTTCCCAGTACATTCTAAGTGGCTGCTGACTTTGTGAGGTCTCTAAAAGTGGGTTTTAGGAGCCCAACACAAAATACATGAGCCCTAATGCCTTCTTTCAGACAAAACTGACTTCCACTTTCTTAAAAAAATCTTGGGTCAAAATAGCATTATTAGACTGAGATAAGCACTTTGGTGACATTTTCCTGTAACTTGTTCCCAGTACATTCTAAGTGGCTGCTGACTTTGTGAGGTCTCTAAAAGTGGGTTTTAGGAGCCCAACACAAAATACATGAGCCCCAATGCCTTCCTTCATACAAAACTGACACCCACTTTCCTTAAAAAATCGTGGCTCAAAATGGCATTTTTGGGCTGAGATAAGCACTTTGGTGACATTTTCCTGTAACTTGTTCCCAGTACATTCTAAGTGGCTGCTGACTTTGTGAGGTCTCTAAAAGTGGGTTTTAGGAGCCCAACACAAAATACATGAGCCCTAATGCCTTCTTTCAGACAAAACTGACTTCCACTTTCTTAAAAAAATCTTGGGTCAAAATAGCATTATTAGACTGAGATAAGCACTTTGGTGACATTTTCCTGTAACTTGTTCCCAGTACATTCTAAGTGGCTGCTGACTTTGTGAGGTCTCTAAAAGTGGGTTTTAGGAGCCCAACACAAAATACATGAGCCCCAATGCCTTCCTTCATACAAAACTGACACCCACTTTCCTTAAAAAATCGTGGCTCAAAATGGCATTTTTGGGCTGAGATAAGCACTTTGGTGACATTTTCCTGTAACTTGTTCCCAGTACATTCTAAGTGGCTGCTGACTTTGTGAGGTCTCTAAAAGTGGGTTTTAGGAGCCCAACACAAAATACATGAGCCCTAATGCCTTCTTTCAGACAAAACTGACTTCCACTTTCTTAAAAAAATCTTGGGTCAAAATAGCATTATTAGACTGAGATAAGCACTTTGGTGACATTTTCCTGTAACTTGTTCCCAGTACATTCTAAGTGGCTGCTGACTTTGTGAGGTCTCTAAAAGTGGGTTTTAGGAGCCCAACACAAAATACATGAGCCCCAATGCCTTCCTTCATACAAAACTGACACCCACTTTCCTTAAAAAATCGTGGCTCAAAATGGCATTTTTGGGCTGAGATAAGCACTTTGGTGACATTTTCCTGTAACTTGTTCCCAGTACATTCTAAGTGGCTGCTGACTTTGTGAGGTCTCTAAAAGTGGGTTTTAGGAGCCCAACACAAAATACATGAGCCCTAATGCCTTCTTTCAGACAAAACTGACTTCCACTTTCTTAAAAAAATCTTGGGTCAAAATAGCATTATTAGACTGAGATAAGCACTTTGGTGACATTTTCCTGTAACTTGTTCCCAGTACATTCTAAGTGGCTGCTGACTTTGTGAGGTCTCTAAAAGTGGGTTTTAGGAGCCCAACACAAAATACATGAGCCCCAATGCCTTCCTTCATACAAAACTGACACCCCCTTTCCTTAAAAAATCGTGGCTCAAAATGGCATTTTTGGGCTGAGATAAGCACTTTGGTGACATTTTCCTGTAACTTGTTCCCAGTACATTCTAAGTGGCTGCTGACTTTGTGAGGTCTCTAAAAGTGGGTTTTAGGAGCCCAACACAAAATACATGAGCCCTAATGCCTTCTTTCAGACAAAACTGACTTCCACTTTCTTAAAAAAATCTTGGGTCAAAATAGCATTATTAGACTGAGATAAGCACTTTGGTGACATTTTCCTGTAACTTGTTCCCAGTACATTCTAAGTGGCTGCTGACTTTGTGAGGTCTCTAAAAGTGGGTTTTAGGAGCCCAACACAAAATACATGAGCCCCAATGCCTTCCTTCATACAAAACTGACACCCACTTTCCTTAAAAAATCGTGGCTCAAAATGGCATTTTTGGGCTGAGATAAGCACTTTGGTGACATTTTCCTGTAACTTGTTCCCAGTACATTCTAAGTGGCTGCTGACTTTGTGAGGTCTCTAAAAGTGGGTTTTAGGAGCCCAACACAAAATACATGAGCCCTAATGCCTTCTTTCAGACAAAACTGACTTCCACTTTCTTAAAAAAATCTTGGGTCAAAATAGCATTATTAGACTGAGATAAGCACTTTGGTGACATTTTCCTGTAACTTGTTCCCAGTACATTCTAAGTGGCTGCTGACTTTGTGAGGTCTCTAAAAGTGGGTTTTAGGAGCCCAACACAAAATACATGAGCCCCAATGCCTTCCTTCATACAAAACTGACACCCACTTTCCTTAAAAAATCGTGGCTCAAAATGGCATTTTTGGGCTGAGATAAGCACTTTGGTGACATTTTCCTGTAACTTGTTCCCAGTACATTCTAAGTGGCTGCTGACTTTGTGAGGTCTCTAAAAGTGGGTTTTAGGAGCCCAACACAAAATACATGAGCCCCAATGCCTTCCTTCATACAAAACTGACACCCACTTTCCTTAAAAAATCGTGGCTCAAAATGGCATTTTTGGGCTGAGATAAGCACTTTGGTGACATTTTCCTGTAACTTGTTCCCAGTACATTCTAAGTGGCTGCTGACTTTGTGAGGTCTCTAAAAGTGGGTTTTAGGAGCCCAACACAAAATACATGAGCCCTAATGCCTTCTTTCAGACAAAACTGACTTCCACTTTCTTAAAAAAATCTTGGGTCAAAATAGCATTATTAGACTGAGATAAGCACTTTGGTGACATTTTCCTGTAACTTGTTCCCAGTACATTCTAAGTGGCTGCTGACTTTGTGAGGTCTCTAAAAGTGGGTTTTAGGAGCCCAACACAAAATACATGAGCCCCAATGCCTTCCTTCATACAAAACTGACACCCACTTTCCTTAAAAAATCGTGGCTCAAAATGGCATTTTTGGGCTGAGATAAGCACTTTGGTGACATTTTCCTGTAACTTGTTCCCAGTACATTCTAAGTGGCTGCTGACTTTGTGAGGTCTCTAAAAGTGGGTTTTAGGAGCCCAACACAAAATACATGAGCCCTAATGCCTTCTTTCAGACAAAACTGACTTCCACTTTCTTAAAAACATCTTGGGTCAAAATAGCATTATTAGACTGAGATAAGCACTTTGGTGACATTTTCCTGTAACTTGTTCCCAGTACATTCTAAGTGGCTGCTGACTTTGTGAGGTCTCTAAAAGTGGGTTTTAGGAGCCCAACACAAAATACATGAGCCCCAATGCCTTCCTTCATACAAAACTGACACCCACTTTCCTTAAAAAATCGTGGCTCAAAATGGCATTTTTGGGCTGAGATAAGCACTTTGGTGACATTTTCCTGTAACTTGTTCCCAGTACATTCTAAGTGGCTGCTGACTTTGTGAGGTCTCTAAAAGTGGGTTTTAGGAGCCCAACACAAAATACATGAGCCCCAATGCCTTCCTTCATACAAAACTGACACCCACTTTCCTTAAAAAATCGTGGCTCAAAATGGCATTTTTGGGCTGAGATAAGCACTTTGGTGACATTTTCCTGTAACTTGTTCCCAGTACATTCTAAGTGGCTGCTGACTTTGTGAGGTCTCTAAAAGTGGGTTTTAGGAGCCCAACACAAAATACATGAGCCCCAATGCCTTCCTTCATACAAAACTGACACCCACTTTCCTTAAAAAATCGTGGCTCAAAATGGCATTTTTGGGCTGAGATAAGCACTTTGGTGACATTTTCCTGTAACTTGTTCCCAGTACATTCTAAGTGGCTGCTGACTTTGTGAGGTCTCTAAAAGTGGGTTTTAGGAGCCCAACACAAAATACATGAGCCCTAATGCCTTCTTTCAGACAAAACTGACTTCCACTTTCTTAAAAAAATCTTGGGTCAAAATAGCATTATTAGACTGAGATAAGCACTTTGGTGACATTTTCCTGTAACTTGTTCCCAGTACATTCTAAGTGGCTGCTGACTTTGTGAGGTCTCTAAAAGTGGGTTTTAGGAGCCCAACACAAAATACATGAGCCCCAATGCCTTCCTTCATACAAAACTGACACCCACTTTCCTTAAAAAATCGTGGCTAAAAATGGCATTTTTGGGCTGAGATAAGCACTTTGGTGACATTTTCCTGTAACTTGTTCCCAGTACATTCTAAGTGGCTGCTGACTTTGTGAGGTCTCTAAAAGTGGGTTTTAGGAGCCCAACACAAAATACATGAGCCCTAATGCCTTCTTTCAGACAAAACTGACTTCCACTTTCTTAAAAAATCTTGGGTCAAAATAGCATTATTAGACTGAGATAAGCACTTTGGTGACATTTTCCTGTAACTTGTTCCCAGTACATTCTAAGTGGCTGCTGACTTTGTGAGGTCTCTAAAAGTGGGTTTTAGGAGCCCAACACAAAATACATGAGCCCCAATGCCTTCCTTCATACAAAACTGACACCCACTTTCCTTAAAAAATCGTGGCTCAAAATGGCATTTTTGGGCTGAGATAAGCACTTTGGTGACATTTTCCTGTAACTTGTTCCCAGTACATTCTAAGTGGCTGCTGACTTTGTGAGGTCTCTAAAAGTGGGTTTTAGGAGCCCAACACAAAATACATGAGCCCTAATGCCTTCTTTCAGACAAAACTGACTTCCACTTTCTTAAAAAAATCTTGGGTCAAAATAGCATTATTAGACTGAGATAAGCACTTTGGTGACATTTTCCTGTAACTTGTTCCCAGTACATTCTAAGTGGCTGCTGACTTTGTGAGGTCTCTAAAAGTGGGTTTTAGGAGCCCAACACAAAATACATGAGCCCCAATGCCTTCCTTCATACAAAACTGACACCCACTTTCCTTAAAAAATCGTGGCTCAAAATGGCATTTTTGGGCTGAGATAAGCACTTTGGTGACATTTTCCTGTAACTTGTTCCCAGTACATTCTAAGTGGCTGCTGACTTTGTGAGGTCTCTAAAAGTGGGTTTTAGGAGCCCAACACAAAATACATGAGCCCTAATGCCTTCTTTCAGACAAAACTGACTTCCACTTTCTTAAAAAAATCTTGGGTCAAAATAGCATTATTAGACTGAGATAAGCACTTTGGTGACATTTTCCTGTAACTTGTTCCCAGTACATTCTAAGTGGCTGCTGACTTTGTGAGGTCTCTAAAAGTGGGTTTTAGGAGCCCAACACAAAATACATGAGCCCCAATGCCTTCCTTCATACAAAACTGACACCCACTTTCCTTAAAAAATCGTGGCTCAAAATGGCATTTTTGGGCTGAGATAAGCACTTTGGTGACATTTTCCTGTAACTTGTTCCCAGTACATTCTAAGTGGCTGCTGACTTTGTGAGGTCTCTAAAAGTGGGTTTTAGGAGCCCAACACAAAATACATGAGCCCTAATGCCTTCTTTCAGACAAAACTGACTTCCACTTTCTTAAAAAAATCTTGGGTCAAAATAGCATTATTAGACTGAGATAAGCACTTTGGTGACATTTTCCTGTAACTTGTTCCCAGTACATTCTAAGTGGCTGCTGACTTTGTGAGGTCTCTAAAAGTGGGTTTTAGGAGCCCAACACAAAATACATGAGCCCCAATGCCTTCCTTCATACAAAACTGACACCCACTTTCCTTAAAAAATCGTGGCTCAAAATGGCATTTTTGGGCTGAGATAAGCACTTTGGTGACATTTTCCTGTAACTTGTTCCCAGTACATTCTAAGTGGCTGCTGACTTTGTGAGGTCTCTAAAAGTGGGTTTTAGGAGCCCAACACAAAATACATGAGCCCTAATGCCTTCTTTCAGACAAAACTGACTTCCACTTTCTTAAAAAAATCTTGGGTCAAAATAGCATTATTAGACTGAGATAAGCACTTTGGTGACATTTTCCTGTAACTTGTTCCCAGTACATTCTAAGTGGCTGCTGACTTTGTGAGGTCTCTAAAAGTGGGTTTTAGGAGCCCAACACAAAATACATGAGCCCCAATGCCTTCCTTCATACAAAACTGACACCCACTTTCCTTAAAAAATCGTGGCTCAAAATGGCATTTTTGGGCTGAGATAAGCACTTTGGTGACATTTTCCTGTAACTTGTTCCCAGTACATTCTAAGTGGCTGCTGACTTTGTGAGGTCTCTAAAAGTGGGTTTTAGGAGCCCAACACAAAATACATGAGCCCTAATGCCTTCTTTCAGACAAAACTGACTTCCACTTTCTTAAAAAAATCTTGGGTCAAAATAGCATTATTAGACTGAGATAAGCACTTTGGTGACATTTTCCTGTAACTTGTTCCCAGTACATTCTAAGTGGCTGCTGACTTTGTGAGGTCTCTAAAAGTGGGTTTTAGGAGCCCAACACAAAATACATGAGCCCCAATGCCTTCCTTCATACAAAACTGACACCCCCTTTCCTTAAAAAATCGTGGCTCAAAATGGCATTTTTGGGCTGAGATAAGCACTTTGGTGACATTTTCCTGTAACTTGTTCCCAGTACATTCTAAGTGGCTGCTGACTTTGTGAGGTCTCTAAAAGTGGGTTTTAGGAGCCCAACACAAAATACATGAGCCCTAATGCCTTCTTTCAGACAAAACTGACTTCCACTTTCTTAAAAAAATCTTGGGTCAAAATAGCATTATTAGACTGAGATAAGCACTTTGGTGACATTTTCCTGTAACTTGTTCCCAGTACATTCTAAGTGGCTGCTGACTTTGTGAGGTCTCTAAAAGTGGGTTTTAGGAGCCCAACACAAAATACATGAGCCCCAATGCCTTCCTTCATACAAAACTGACACCCACTTTCCTTAAAAAATCGTGGCTCAAAATGGCATTTTTGGGCTGAGATAAGCACTTTGGTGACATTTTCCTGTAACTTGTTCCCAGTACATTCTAAGTGGCTGCTGACTTTGTGAGGTCTCTAAAAGTGGGTTTTAGGAGCCCAACACAAAATACATGAGCCCTAATGCCTTCTTTCAGACAAAACTGACTTCCACTTTCTTAAAAAAATCTTGGGTCAAAATAGCATTATTAGACTGAGATAAGCACTTTGGTGACATTTTCCTGTAACTTGTTCCCAGTACATTCTAAGTGGCTGCTGACTTTGTGAGGTCTCTAAAAGTGGGTTTTAGGAGCCCAACACAAAATACATGAGCCCCAATGCCTTCCTTCATACAAAACTGACACCCACTTTCCTTAAAAAATCGTGGCTCAAAATGGCATTTTTGGGCTGAGATAAGCACTTTGGTGACATTTTCCTGTAACTTGTTCCCAGTACATTCTAAGTGGCTGCTGACTTTGTGAGGTCTCTAAAAGTGGGTTTTAGGAGCCCAACACAAAATACATGAGCCCTAATGCCTTCTTTCAGACAAAACTGACTTCCACTTTCTTAAAAAAATCTTGGGTCAAAATAGCATTATTAGACTGAGATAAGCACTTTGGTGACATTTTCCTGTAACTTGTTCCCAGTACATTCTAAGTGGCTGCTGACTTTGTGAGGTCTCTAAAAGTGGGTTTTAGGAGCCCAACACAAAATACATGAGCCCCAATGCCTTCCTTCATACAAAACTGACACCCACTTTCCTTAAAAAATCGTGGCTCAAAATGGCATTTTTGGGCTGAGATAAGCACTTTGGTGACATTTTCCTGTAACTTGTTCCCAGTACATTCTAAGTGGCTGCTGACTTTGTGAGGTCTCTAAAAGTGGGTTTTAGGAGCCCAACACAAAATACATGAGCCCTAATGCCTTCTTTCAGACAAAACTGACTTCCACTTTCTTAAAAAAATCTTGGGTCAAAATAGCATTATTAGACTGAGATAAGCACTTTGGTGACATTTTCCTGTAACTTGTTCCCAGTACATTCTAAGTGGCTGCTGACTTTGTGAGGTCTCTAAAAGTGGGTTTTAGGAGCCCAACACAAAATACATGAGCCCCAATGCCTTCCTTCATACAAAACTGACACCCACTTTCCTTAAAAAATCGTGGCTCAAAATGGCATTTTTGGGCTGAGATAAGCACTTTGGTGACATTTTCCTGTAACTTGTTCCCAGTACATTCTAAGTGGCTGCTGACTTTGTGAGGTCTCTAAAAGTGGGTTTTAGGAGCCCAACACAAAATACATGAGCCCCAATGCCTTCCTTCATACAAAACTGACACCCACTTTCCTTAAAAAATCGTGGCTCAAAATGGCATTTTTGGGCTGAGATAAGCACTTTGGTGACATTTTCCTGTAACTTGTTCCCAGTACATTCTAAGTGGCTGCTGACTTTGTGAGGTCTCTAAAAGTGGGTTTTAGGAGCCCAACACAAAATACATGAGCCCTAATGCCTTCTTTCAGACAAAACTGACTTCCACTTTCTTAAAAAAATCTTGGGTCAAAATAGCATTATTAGACTGAGATAAGCACTTTGGTGACATTTTCCTGTAACTTGTTCCCAGTACATTCTAAGTGGCTGCTGACTTTGTGAGGTCTCTAAAAGTGGGTTTTAGGAGCCCAACACAAAATACATGAGCCCCAATGCCTTCCTTCATACAAAACTGACACCCACTTTCCTTAAAAAATCGTGGCTCAAAATGGCATTTTTGGGCTGAGATAAGCACTTTGGTGACATTTTCCTGTAACTTGTTCCCAGTACATTCTAAGTGGCTGCTGACTTTGTGAGGTCTCTAAAAGTGGGTTTTAGGAGCCCAACACAAAATACATGAGCCCTAATGCCTTCTTTCAGACAAAACTGACTTCCACTTTCTTAAAAACATCTTGGGTCAAAATAGCATTATTAGACTGAGATAAGCACTTTGGTGACATTTTCCTGTAACTTGTTCCCAGTACATTCTAAGTGGCTGCTGACTTTGTGAGGTCTCTAAAAGTGGGTTTTAGGAGCCCAACACAAAATACATGAGCCCCAATGCCTTCCTTCATACAAAACTGACACCCACTTTCCTTAAAAAATCGTGGCTCAAAATGGCATTTTTGGGCTGAGATAAGCACTTTGGTGACATTTTCCTGTAACTTGTTCCCAGTACATTCTAAGTGGCTGCTGACTTTGTGAGGTCTCTAAAAGTGGGTTTTAGGAGCCCAACACAAAATACATGAGCCCCAATGCCTTCCTTCATACAAAACTGACACCCACTTTCCTTAAAAAATCGTGGCTCAAAATGGCATTTTTGGGCTGAGATAAGCACTTTGGTGACATTTTCCTGTAACTTGTTCCCAGTACATTCTAAGTGGCTGCTGACTTTGTGAGGTCTCTAAAAGTGGGTTTTAGGAGCCCAACACAAAATACATGAGCCCTAATGCCTTCTTTCAGACAATACTGACTTCCACTTTCTTAAAAAAATCTTGGGTCAAAATAGCATTATTAGACTGAGATAAGCACTTTGGTGACATTTTCCTGTAACTTGTTCCCAGTACATTCTAAGTGGCTGCTGACTTTGTGAGGTCTCTAAAAGTGGGTTTTAGGAGCCCAACACAAAATACATGAGCCCCAATGCCTTCCTTCATACAAAACTGACACCCACTTTCCTTAAAAAATCGTGGCTCAAAATGGCATTTTTGGGCTGAGATAAGCACTTTGGTGACATTTTCCTGTAACTTGTTCCCAGTACATTCTAAGTGGCTGCTGACTTTGTGAGGTCTCTAAAAGTGGGTTTTAGGAGCCCAACACAAAATACATGAGCCCTAATGCCTTCTTTCAGACAAAACTGACTTCCACTTTCTTAAAAAAATCTTGGGTCAAAATAGCATTATTAGACTGAGATAAGCACTTTGGTGACATTTTCCTGTAACTTGTTCCCAGTACATTCTAAGTGGCTGCTGACTTTGTGAGGTCTCTAAAAGTGGGTTTTAGGAGCCCAACACAAAATACATGAGCCCCAATGCCTTCCTTCATACAAAACTGACACCCACTTTCCTTAAAAAATCGTGGCTCAAAATGGCATTTTTGGACTGAGATAAGCACTTTGGTGACATTTTCCTGTAACTTGTTCCCAGTACATTCTAAGTGGCTGCTGACTTTGTGAGGTCTCTAAAAGTGGGTTTTAGGAGCCCAACACAAAATACATGAGCCCTAATGCCTTCTTTCAGACAAAACTGACTTCCACTTTCTTAAAAAAATCTTGGGTCAAAATAGCATTATTAGACTGAGATAAGCACTTTGGTGACATTTTCCTGTAACTTGTTCCCAGTACATTCTAAGTGGCTGCTGACTTTGTGAGGTCTCTAAAAGTGGGTTTTAGGAGCCCAACACAAAATACATGAGCCCCAATGCCTTCCTTCATACAAAACTGACACCCACTTTCCTTAAAAAATCGTGGCTCAAAATGGCATTTTTGGGCTGAGATAAGCACTTTGGTGACATTTTCCTGTAACTTGTTCCCAGTACATTCTAAGTGGCTGCTGACTTTGTGAGGTCTCTAAAAGTGGGTTTTAGGAGCCCAACACAAAATACATGAGCCCTAATGCCTTCTTTCAGACAAAACTGACTTCCACTTTCTTAAAAAAATCTTGGGTCAAAATAGCATTATTAGACTGAGATAAGCACTTTGGTGACATTTTCCTGTAACTTGTTCCCAGTACATTCTAAGTGGCTGCTGACTTTGTGAGGTCTCTAAAAGTGGGTTTTAGGAGCCCAACACAAAATACATGAGCCCCAATGCCTTCCTTCATACAAAACTGACACCCACTTTCCTTAAAAAATCGTGGCTCAAAATGGCATTTTTGGGCTGAGATAAGCACTTTGGTGACATTTTCCTGTAACTTGTTCCCAGTACATTCTAAGTGGCTGCTGACTTTGTGAGGTCTCTAAAAGTGGGTTTTAGGAGCCCAACACAAAATACATGAGCCCTAATGCCTTCTTTCAGACAAAACTGACTTCCACTTTCTTAAAAAAATCTTGGGTCAAAATAGCATTATTAGACTGAGATAAGCACTTTGGTGACATTTTCCTGTAACTTGTTCCCAGTACATTCTAAGTGGCTGCTGACTTTGTGAGGTCTCTAAAAGTGGGTTTTAGGAGCCCAACACAAAATACATGAGCCCCAATGCCTTCCTTCATACAAAACTGACACCCACTTTCCTTAAAAAATCGTGGCTCAAAATGGCATTTTTGGGCTGAGATAAGCACTTTGGTGACATTTTCCTGTAACTTGTTCCCAGTACATTCTAAGTGGCTGCTGACTTTGTGAGGTCTCTAAAAGTGGGTTTTAGGAGCCCAACACAAAATACATGAGCCCTAATGCCTTCTTTCAGACAAAACTGACTTCCACTTTCTTAAAAAAATCTTGGGTCAAAATAGCATTATTAGACTGAGATAAGCACTTTGGTGACATTTTCCTGTAACTTGTTCCCAGTACATTCTAAGTGGCTGCTGACTTTGTGAGGTCTCTAAAAGTGGGTTTTAGGAGCCCAACACAAAATACATGAGCCCCAATGCCTTCCTTCATACAAAACTGACACCCACTTTCCTTAAAAAATCGTGGCTCAAAATGGCATTTTTGGGCTGAGATAAGCACTTTGGTGACATTTTCCTGTAACTTGTTCCCAGTACATTCTAAGTGGCTGCTGACTTTGTGAGGTCTCTAAAAGTGGGTTTTAGGAGCCCAACACAAAATACATGAGCCCTAATGCCTTCTTTCAGACAAAACTGACTTCCACTTTCTTAAAAAAATCTTGGGTCAAAATAGCATTATTAGACTGAGATAAGCACTTTGGTGACATTTTCCTGTAACTTGTTCCCAGTACATTCTAAGTGGCTGCTGACTTTGTGAGGTCTCTAAAAGTGGGTTTTAGGAGCCCAACACAAAATACATGAGCCCCAATGCCTTCCTTCATACAAAACTGACACCCACTTTCCTTAAAAAATCGTGGCTCAAAATGGCATTTTTGGGCTGAGATAAGCACTTTGGTGACATTTTCCTGTAACTTGTTCCCAGTACATTCTAAGTGGCTGCTGACTTTGTGAGGTCTCTAAAAGTGGGTTTTAGGAGCCCAACACAAAATACATGAGCCCTAATGCCTTCTTTCAGACAAAACTGACTTCCACTTTCTTAAAAAAATCTTGGGTCAAAATAGCATTATTAGACTGAGATAAGCACTTTGGTGACATTTTCCTGTAACTTGTTCCCAGTACATTCTAAGTGGCTGCTGACTTTGTGAGGTCTCTAAAAGTGGGTTTTAGGAGCCCAACACAAAATACATGAGCCCCAATGCCTTCCTTCATACAAAACTGACACCCACTTTCCTTAAAAAATCGTGGCTCAAAATGGCATTTTTGGGCTGAGATAAGCACTTTGGTGACATTTTCCTGTAACTTGTTCCCAGTACATTCTAAGTGGCTGCTGACTTTGTGAGGTCTCTAAAAGTGGGTTTTAGGAGCCCAACACAAAATACATGAGCCCTAATGCCTTCTTTCAGACAAAACTGACTTCCACTTTCTTAAAAAAATCTTGGGTCAAAATAGCATTATTAGACTGAGATAAGCACTTTGGTGACATTTTCCTGTAACTTGTTCCCAGTACATTCTAAGTGGCTGCTGACTTTGTGAGGTCTCTAAAAGTGGGTTTTAGGAGCCCAACACAAAATACATGAGCCCCAATGCCTTCCTTCATACAAAACTGACACCCACTTTCCTTAAAAAATCGTGGCTCAAAATGGCATTTTTGGGCTGAGATAAGCACTTTGGTGACATTTTCCTGTAACTTGTTCCCAGTACATTCTAAGTGGCTGCTGACTTTGTGAGGTCTCTAAAAGTGGGTTTTAGGAGCCCAACACAAAATACATGAGCCCTAATGCCTTCTTTCAGACAAAACTGACTTCCACTTTCTTAAAAAAATCTTGGGTCAAAATAGCATTATTAGACTGAGATAAGCACTTTGGTGACATTTTCCTGTAACTTGTTCCCAGTACATTCTAAGTGGCTGCTGACTTTGTGAGGTCTCTAAAAGTGGGTTTTAGGAGCCCAACACAAAATACATGAGCCCCAATGCCTTCCTTCATACAAAACTGACACCCACTTTCCTTAAAAAATCGTGGCTAAAAATGGCATTTTTGGGCTGAGATAAGCACTTTGGTGACATTTTCCTGTAACTTGTTCCCAGTACATTCTAAGTGGCTGCTGACTTTGTGAGGTCTCTAAAAGTGGGTTTTAGGAGCCCAACACAAAATACATGAGCCCCAATGCCTTCCTTCATACAAAACTGACACCCACTTTCCTTAAAAAATCGTGGCTCAAAATGGCATTTTTGGGCTGAGATAAGCACTTTGGTGACATTTTCCTGTAACTTGTTCCCAGTACATTCTAAGTGGCTGCTGACTTTGTGAGGTCTCTAAAAGAGGGTTTTAGGAGCCCAACACAAAATACATGAGCCCTAATGCCTTCTTTCAGACAAAACTGACTTCCACTTTCTTAAAAAAATCTTGGGTCAAAATAGCATTATTAGACTGAGATAAGCACTTTGGTGACATTTTCCTGTAACTTGTTCCCAGTACATTCTAAGTGGCTGCTGACTTTGTGAGGTCTCTAAAAGTGGGTTTTAGGAGCCCAACACAAAATACATGAGCCCCAATGCCTTCCTTCATACAAAACTGACACCCACTTTCCTTAAAAAATCGTGGCTCAAAATGGCATTTTTGGGCTGAGATAAGCACTTTGGTGACATTTTCCTGTAACTTGTTCCCAGTACATTCTAAGTGGCTGCTGACTTTGTGAGGTCTCTAAAAGTGGGTTTTAGGAGCCCAACACAAAATACATGAGCCCCAATGCCTTCCTTCATACAAAACTGACACCCACTTTCCTTAAAAAATCGTGGCTCAAAATGGCATTTTTGGGCTGAGATAAGCACTTTGGTGACATTTTCCTGTAACTTGTTCCCAGTACATTCTAAGTGGCTGCTGACTTTGTGAGGTCTCTAAAAGTGGGTTTTAGGAGCCCAACACAAAATACATGAGCCCTAATGCCTTCTTTCAGACAAAACTGACTTCCACTTTCTTAAAAAAATCTTGGGTCAAAATAGCATTATTAGACTGAGATAAGCACTTTGGTGACATTTTCCTGTAACTTGTTCCCAGTACATTCTAAGTGGCTGCTGACTTTGTGAGGTCTCTAAAAGTGGGTTTTAGGAGCCCAACACAAAATACATGAGCCCCAATGCCTTCCTTCATACAAAACTGACACCCACTTTCCTTAAAAAATCGTGGCTCAAAATGGCATTTTTGGGCTGAGATAAGCACTTTGGTGACATTTTCCTGTAACTTGTTCCCAGTACATTCTAAGTGGCTGCTGACTTTGTGAGGTCTCTAAAAGTGGGTTTTAGGAGCCCAACACAAAATACATGAGCCCTAATGCCTTCTTTCAGACAAAACTGACTTCCACTTTCTTAAAAAAATCTTGGGTCAAAATAGCATTATTAGACTGAGATAAGCACTTTGGTGACATTTTCCTGTAACTTGTTCCCAGTACATTCTAAGTGGCTGCTGACTTTGTGAGGTCTCTAAAAGTGGGTTTTAGGAGCCCAACACAAAATACATGAGCCCCAATGCCTTCCTTCATACAAAACTGACACCCACTTTCCTTAAAAAATCGTGGCTCAAAATGGCATTTTTGGGCTGAGATAAGCACTTTGGTGACATTTTCCTGTAACTTGTTCCCAGTACATTCTAAGTGGCTGCTGACTTTGTGAGGTCTCTAAAAGTGGGTTTTAGGAGCCCAACACAAAATACATGAGCCCTAATGCCTTCTTTCAGACAAAACTGACTTCCACTTTCTTAAAAAAATCTTGGGTCAAAATAGCATTATTAGACTGAGATAAGCACTTTGGTGACATTTTCCTGTAACTTGTTCCCAGTACATTCTAAGTGGCTGCTGACTTTGTGAGGTCTCTAAAAGTGGGTTTTAGGAGCCCAACACAAAATACATGAGCCCCAATGCCTTCCTTCATACAAAACTGACACCCACTTTCCTTAAAAAATCGTGGCTCAAAATGGCATTTTTGGGCTGAGATAAGCACTTTGGTGACATTTTCCTGTAACTTGTTCCCAGTACATTCTAAGTGGCTGCTGACTTTGTGAGGTCTCTAAAAGTGGGTTTTAGGAGCCCAACACAAAATACATGAGCCCTAATGCCTTCTTTCAGACAAAACTGACTTCCACTTTCTTAAAAAAATCTTGGGTCAAAATAGCATTATTAGACTGAGATAAGCACTTTGGTGACATTTTCCTGTAACTTGTTCCCAGTACATTCTAAGTGGCTGCTGACTTTGTGAGGTCTCTAAAAGTGGGTTTTAGGAGCCCAACACAAAATACATGAGCCCCAATGCCTTCCTTCATACAAAACTGACACCCACTTTCCTTAAAAAATCGTGGCTCAAAATGGCATTTTTGGGCTGAGATAAGCACTTTGGTGACATTTTCCTGTAACTTGTTCCCAGTACATTCTAAGTGGCTGCTGACTTTGTGAGGTCTCTAAAAGTGGGTTTTAGGAGCCCAACACAAAATACATGAGCCCTAATGCCTTCTTTCAGACAAAACTGACTTCCACTTTCTTAAAAAAATCTTGGGTCAAAATAGCATTATTAGACTGAGATAAGCACTTTGGTGACATTTTCCTGTAACTTGTTCCCAGTACATTCTAAGTGGCTGCTGACTTTGTGAGGTCTCTAAAAGTGGGTTTTAGGAGCCCAACACAAAATACATGAGCCCCAATGCCTTCCTTCATACAAAACTGACACCCACTTTCCTTAAAAAATCGTGGCTCAAAATGGCATTTTTGGGCTGAGATAAGCACTTTGGTGACATTTTCCTGTAACTTGTTCCCAGTACATTCTAAGTGGCTGCTGACTTTGTGAGGTCTCTAAAAGTGGGTTTTAGGAGCCCAACACAAAATACATGAGCCCTAATGCCTTCTTTCAGACAAAACTGACTTCCACTTTCTTAAAAAAATCTTGGGTCAAAATAGCATTATTAGACTGAGATAAGCACTTTGGTGACATTTTCCTGTAACTTGTTCCCAGTACATTCTAAGTGGCTGCTGACTTTGTGAGGTCTCTAAAAGTGGGTTTTAGGAGCCCAACACAAAATACATGAGCCCCAATGCCTTCCTTCATACAAAACTGACACCCACTTTCCTTAAAAAATCGTGGCTCAAAATGGCATTTTTGGGCTGAGATAAGCACTTTGGTGACATTTTCCTGTAACTTGTTCCCAGTACATTCTAAGTGGCTGCTGACTTTGTGAGGTCTCTAAAAGTGGGTTTTAGGAGCCCAACACAAAATACATGAGCCCTAATGCCTTCTTTCAGACAAAACTGACTTCCACTTTCTTAAAAAAATCTTGGGTCAAAATAGCATTATTAGACTGAGATAAGCACTTTGGTGACATTTTCCTGTAACTTGTTCCCAGTACATTCTAAGTGGCTGCTGACTTTGTGAGGTCTCTAAAAGTGGGTTTTAGGAGCCCAACACAAAATACATGAGCCCCAATGCCTTCCTTCATACAAAACTGACACCCACTTTCCTTAAAAAATCGTGGCTCAAAATGGCATTTTTGGGCTGAGATAAGCACTTTGGTGACATTTTCCTGTAACTTGTTCCCAGTACATCCTAAGTGGCTGCTGACTTTGTGAGGTCTCTAAAAGTGGGTTTTAGGAGCCCAACACAAAATACATGAGCCCTAATGCCTTCTTTCAGACAAAACTGACTTCCACTTTCTTAAAAAAATCTTGGGTCAAAATAGCATTATTAGACTGAGATAAGCACTTTGGTGACATTTTCCTGTAACTTGTTCCCAGTACATTCTAAGTGGCTGCTGACTTTGTGAGGTCTCTAAAAGTGGGTTTTAGGAGCCCAACACAAAATACATGAGCCCCAATGCCTTCCTTCATACAAAACTGACACCCACTTTCCTTAAAAAATCGTGGCTCAAAATGGCATTTTTGGGCTGAGATAAGCACTTTGGTGACATTTTCCTGTAACTTGTTCCCAGTACATTCTAAGTGGCTGCTGACTTTGTGAGGTCTCTAAAAGTGGGTTTTAGGAGCCCAACACAAAATACATGAGCCCTAATGCCTTCTTTCAGACAAAACTGACTTCCACTTTCTTAAAAAAATCTTGGGTCAAAATAGCATTATTAGACTGAGATAAGCACTTTGGTGACATTTTCCTGTAACTTGTTCCCAGTACATTCTAAGTGGCTGCTGACTTTGTGAGGTCTCTAAAAGTGGGTTTTAGGAGCCCAACACAAAATACATGAGCCCCAATGCCTTCCTTCATACAAAACTGACACCCACTTTCCTTAAAAAATCGTGGCTCAAAATGGCATTTTTGGGCTGAGATAAGCACTTTGGTGACATTTTCCTGTAACTTGTTCCCAGTACATTCTAAGTGGCTGCTGACTTTGTGAGGTCTCTAAAAGTGGGTTTTAGGAGCCCAACACAAAATACATGAGCCCTAATGCCTTCTTTCAGACAAAACTGACTTCCACTTTCTTAAAAAAATCTTGGGTCAAAATAGCATTATTAGACTGAGATAAGCACTTTGGTGACATTTTCCTGTAACTTGTTCCCAGTACATTCTAAGTGGCTGCTGACTTTGTGAGGTCTCTAAAAGTGGGTTTTAGGAGCCCAACACAAAATACATGAGCCCCAATGCCTTCCTTCATACAAAACTGACACCCACTTTCCTTAAAAAATCGTGGCTCAAAATGGCATTTTTGGGCTGAGATAAGCACTTTGGTGACATTTTCCTGTAACTTGTTCCCAGTACATTCTAAGTGGCTGCTGACTTTGTGAGGTCTCTAAAAGTGGGTTTTAGGAGCCCAACACAAAATACATGAGCCCTAATGCCTTCTTTCAGACAAAACTGACTTCCACTTTCTTAAAAAAATCTTGGGTCAAAATAGCATTATTAGACTGAGATAAGCACTTTGGTGACATTTTCCTGTAACTTGTTCCCAGTACATTCTAAGTGGCTGCTGACTTTGTGAGGTCTCTAAAAGTGGGTTTTAGGAGCCCAACACAAAATACATGAGCCCCAATGCCTTCCTTCATACAAAACTGACACCCACTTTCCTTAAAAAATCGTGGCTCAAAATGGCATTTTTGGGCTGAGATAAGCACTTTGGTGACATTTTCCTGTAACTTGTTCCCAGTACATTCTAAGTGGCTGCTGACTTTGTGAGGTCTCTAAAAGTGGGTTTTAGGAGCCCAACACAAAATACATGAGCCCTAATGCCTTCTTTCAGACAAAACTGACTTCCACTTTCTTAAAAAAATCTTGGGTCAAAATAGCATTATTAGACTGAGATAAGCACTTTGGTGACATTTTCCTGTAACTTGTTCCCAGTACATTCTAAGTGGCTGCTGACTTTGTGAGGTCTCTAAAAGTGGGTTTTAGGAGCCCAACACAAAATACATGAGCCCCAATGCCTTCCTTCATACAAAACTGACACCCCCTTTCCTTAAAAAATCGTGGCTCAAAATGGCATTTTTGGGCTGAGATAAGCACTTTGGTGACATTTTCCTGTAACTTGTTCCCAGTACATTCTAAGTGGCTGCTGACTTTGTGAGGTCTCTAAAAGTGGGTTTTAGGAGCCCAACACAAAATACATGAGCCCTAATGCCTTCTTTCAGACAAAACTGACTTCCACTTTCTTAAAAAAATCTTGGGTCAAAATAGCATTATTAGACTGAGATAAGCACTTTGGTGACATTTTCCTGTAACTTGTTCCCAGTACATTCTAAGTGGCTGCTGACTTTGTGAGGTCTCTAAAAGTGGGTTTTAGGAGCCCAACACAAAATACATGAGCCCCAATGCCTTCCTTCATACAAAACTGACACCCACTTTCCTTAAAAAATCGTGGCTCAAAATGGCATTTTTGGGCTGAGATAAGCACTTTGGTGACATTTTCCTGTAACTTGTTCCCAGTACATTCTAAGTGGCTGCTGACTTTGTGAGGTCTCTAAAAGTGGGTTTTAGGAGCCCAACACAAAATACATGAGCCCTAATGCCTTCTTTCAGACAAAACTGACTTCCACTTTCTTAAAAAAATCTTGGGTCAAAATAGCATTATTAGACTGAGATAAGCACTTTGGTGACATTTTCCTGTAACTTGTTCCCAGTACATTCTAAGTGGCTGCTGACTTTGTGAGGTCTCTAAAAGTGGGTTTTAGGAGCCCAACACAAAATACATGAGCCCCAATGCCTTCCTTCATACAAAACTGACACCCACTTTCCTTAAAAAATCGTGGCTCAAAATGGCATTTTTGGGCTGAGATAAGCACTTTGGTGACATTTTCCTGTAACTTGTTCCCAGTACATTCTAAGTGGCTGCTGACTTTGTGAGGTCTCTAAAAGTGGGTTTTAGGAGCCCAACACAAAATACATGAGCCCTAATGCCTTCTTTCAGACAAAACTGACTTCCACTTTCTTAAAAAAATCTTGGGTCAAAATAGCATTATTAGACTGAGATAAGCACTTTGGTGACATTTTCCTGTAACTTGTTCCCAGTACATTCTAAGTGGCTGCTGACTTTGTGAGGTCTCTAAAAGTGGGTTTTAGGAGCCCAACACAAAATACATGAGCCCCAATGCCTTCCTTCATACAAAACTGACACCCACTTTCCTTAAAAAATCGTGGCTCAAAATGGCATTTTTGGGCTGAGATAAGCACTTTGGTGACATTTTCCTGTAACTTGTTCCCAGTACATTCTAAGTGGCTGCTGACTTTGTGAGGTCTCTAAAAGTGGGTTTTAGGAGCCCAACACAAAATACATGAGCCCTAATGCCTTCTTTCAGACAAAACTGACTTCCACTTTCTTAAAAAAATCTTGGGTCAAAATAGCATTATTAGACTGAGATAAGCACTTTGGTGACATTTTCCTGTAACTTGTTCCCAGTACATTCTAAGTGGCTGCTGACTTTGTGAGGTCTCTAAAAGTGGGTTTTAGGAGCCCAACACAAAATACATGAGCCCCAATGCCTTCCTTCATACAAAACTGACACCCACTTTCCTTAAAAAATCGTGGCTCAAAATGGCATTTTTGGGCTGAGATAAGCACTTTGGTGACATTTTCCTGTAACTTGTTCCCAGTACATTCTAAGTGGCTGCTGACTTTGTGAGGTCTCTAAAAGTGGGTTTTAGGAGCCCAACACAAAATACATGAGCCCCAATGCCTTCCTTCATACAAAACTGACACCCACTTTCCTTAAAAAATCGTGGCTCAAAATGGCATTTTTGGGCTGAGATAAGCACTTTGGTGACATTTTCCTGTAACTTGTTCCCAGTACATTCTAAGTGGCTGCTGACTTTGTGAGGTCTCTAAAAGTGGGTTTTAGGAGCCCAACACAAAATACATGAGCCCTAATGCCTTCTTTCAGACAAAACTGACTTCCACTTTCTTAAAAAAATCTTGGGTCAAAATAGCATTATTAGACTGAGATAAGCACTTTGGTGACATTTTCCTGTAACTTGTTCCCAGTACATTCTAAGTGGCTGCTGACTTTGTGAGGTCTCTAAAAGTGGGTTTTAGGAGCCCAACACAAAATACATGAGCCCCAATGCCTTCCTTCATACAAAACTGACACCCACTTTCCTTAAAAAATCGTGGCTCAAAATGGCATTTTTGGGCTGAGATAAGCACTTTGGTGACATTTTCCTGTAACTTGTTCCCAGTACATTCTAAGTGGCTGCTGACTTTGTGAGGTCTCTAAAAGTGGGTTTTAGGAGCCCAACACAAAATACATGAGCCCTAATGCCTTCTTTCAGACAAAACTGACTTCCACTTTCTTAAAAAAATCTTGGGTCAAAATAGCATTATTAGACTGAGATAAGCACTTTGGTGACATTTTCCTGTAACTTGTTCCCAGTACATTCTAAGTGGCTGCTGACTTTGTGAGGTCTCTAAAAGTGGGTTTTAGGAGCCCAACACAAAATACATGAGCCCCAATGCCTTCCTTCATACAAAACTGACACCCACTTTCCTTAAAAAATCGTGGCTCAAAATGGCATTTTTGGGCTGAGATAAGCACTTTGGTGACATTTTCCTGTAACTTGTTCCCAGTACATTCTAAGTGGCTGCTGACTTTGTGAGGTCTCTAAAAGTGGGTTTTAGGAGCCCAACACAAAATACATGAGCCCTAATGCCTTCTTTCAGACAAAACTGACTTCCACTTTCTTAAAAAAATCTTGGGTCAAAATAGCATTATTAGACTGAGATAAGCACTTTGGTGACATTTTCCTGTAACTTGTTCCCAGTACATTCTAAGTGGCTGCTGACTTTGTGAGGTCTCTAAAAGTGGGTTTTAGGAGCCCAACACAAAATACATGAGCCCCAATGCCTTCCTTCATACAAAACTGACACCCACTTTCCTTAAAAAATCGTGGCTCAAAATGGCATTTTTGGGCTGAGATAAGCACTTTGGTGACATTTTCCTGTAACTTGTTCCCAGTACATTCTAAGTGGCTGCTGACTTTGTGAGGTCTCTAAAAGTGGGTTTTAGGAGCCCAACACAAAATACATGAGCCCCAATGCCTTCCTTCATACAAAACTGACACCCACTTTCCTTAAAAAATCGTGGCTCAAAATGGCATTTTTGGGCTGAGATAAGCACTTTGGTGACATTTTCCTGTAACTTGTTCCCAGTACATTCTAAGTGGCTGCTGACTTTGTGAGGTCTCTAAAAGTGGGTTTTAGGAGCCCAACACAAAATACATGAGCCCTAATGCCTTCTTTCAGACAAAACTGACTTCCACTTTCTTAAAAAAATCTTGGGTCAAAATAGCATTATTAGACTGAGATAAGCACTTTGGTGACATTTTCCTGTAACTTGTTCCCAGTACATTCTAAGTGGCTGCTGACTTTGTGAGGTCTCTAAAAGTGGGTTTTAGGAGCCCAACACAAAATACATGAGCCCCAATGCCTTCCTTCATACAAAACTGACACCCACTTTCCTTAAAAAATCGTGGCTCAAAATGGCATTTTTGGGCTGAGATAAGCACTTTGGTGACATTTTCCTGTAACTTGTTCCCAGTACATTCTAAGTGGCTGCTGACTTTGTGAGGTCTCTAAAAGTGGGTTTTAGGAGCCCAACACAAAATACATGAGCCCTAATGCCTTCTTTCAGACAAAACTGACTTCCACTTTCTTAAAAAAATCTTGGGTCAAAATAGCATTATTAGACTGAGATAAGCACTTTGGTGACATTTTCCTGTAACTTGTTCCCAGTACATTCTAAGTGGCTGCTGACTTTGTGAGGTCTCTAAAAGTGGGTTTTAGGAGCCCAACACAAAATACATGAGCCCCAATGCCTTCCTTCATACAAAACTGACACCCACTTTCCTTAAAAAATCGTGGCTCAAAATGGCATTTTTGGGCTGAGATAAGCACTTTGGTGACATTTTCCTGTAACTTGTTCCCAGTACATTCTAAGTGGCTGCTGACTTTGTGAGGTCTCTAAAAGTGGGTTTTAGGAGCCCAACACAAAATACATGAGCCCTAATGCCTTCTTTCAGACAAAACTGACTTCCACTTTCTTAAAAAAATCTTGGGTCAAAATAGCATTATTAGACTGAGATAAGCACTTTGGTGACATTTTCCTGTAACTTGTTCCCAGTACATTCTAAGTGGCTGCTGACTTTGTGAGGTCTCTAAAAGTGGGTTTTAGGAGCCCAACACAAAATACATGAGCCCCAATGCCTTCCTTCATACAAAACTGACACCCACTTTCCTTAAAAAATCGTGGCTCAAAATGGCATTTTTGGGCTGAGATAAGCACTTTGGTGACATTTTCCTGTAACTTGTTCCCAGTACATTCTAAGTGGCTGCTGACTTTGTGAGGTCTCTAAAAGTGGGTTTTAGGAGCCCAACACAAAATACATGAGCCCTAATGCCTTCTTTCAGACAAAACTGACTTCCACTTTCTTAAAAAAATCTTGGGTCAAAATAGCATTATTAGACTGAGATAAGCACTTTGGTGACATTTTCCTGTAACTTGTTCCCAGTACATTCTAAGTGGCTGCTGACTTTGTGAGGTCTCTAAAAGTGGGTTTTAGGAGCCCAACACAAAATACATGAGCCCCAATGCCTTCCTTCATACAAAACTGACACCCACTTTCCTTAAAAAATCGTGGCTCAAAATGGCATTTTTGGGCTGAGATAAGCACTTTGGTGACATTTTCCTGTAACTTGTTCCCAGTACATTCTAAGTGGCTGCTGACTTTGTGAGGTCTCTAAAAGTGGGTTTTAGTAGCCCAACACAAAATACATGAGCCCCAATGCCTTCCTTCATACAAAACTGACACCCACTTTCCTTAAAAAATCGTGGCTCAAAATGGCATTTTTGGGCTGAGATAAGCACTTTGGTGACATTTTCCTGTAACTTGTTCCCAGTACATTCTAAGTGGCTGCTGACTTTGTGAGGTCTCTAAAAGTGGGTTTTAGGAGCCCAACACAAAATACATGAGCCCTAATGCCTTCTTTCAGACAAAACTGACTTCCACTTTCTTAAAAAAATCTTGGGTCAAAATAGCATTATTAGACTGAGATAAGCACTTTGGTGACATTTTCCTGTAACTTGTTCCCAGTACATTCTAAGTGGCTGCTGACTTTGTGAGGTCTCTAAAAGTGGGTTTTAGGAGCCCAACACAAAATACATGAGCCCCAATGCCTTCCTTCATACAAAACTGACACCCACTTTCCTTAAAAAATCGTGGCTCAAAATGGCATTTTTGGGCTGAGATAAGCACTTTGGTGACATTTTCCTGTAACTTGTTCCCAGTACATTCTAAGTGGCTGCTGACTTTGTGAGGTCTCTAAAAGTGGGTTTTAGGAGCCCAACACAAAATACATGAGCCCTAATGCCTTCTTTCAGACAAAACTGACTTCCACTTTCTTAAAAAAATCTTGGGTCAAAATAGCATTATTAGACTGAGATAAGCACTTTGGTGACATTTTCCTGTAACTTGTTCCCAGTACATTCTAAGTGGCTGCTGACTTTGTGAGGTCTCTAAAAGTGGGTTTTAGGAGCCCAACACAAAATACATGAGCCCCAATACCTTCCTTCATACAAAACTGACACCCACTTTCCTTAAAAAATCGTGGCTCAAAATGGCATTTTTGGGCTGAGATAAGCACTTTGGTGACATTTTCCTGTAACTTGTTCCCAGTACATTCTAAGTGGCTGCTGACTTTGTGAGGTCTCTAAAAGTGGGTTTTAGGAGCCCAACACAAAATACATGAGCCCTAATGCCTTCTTTCAGACAAAACTGACTTCCACTTTCTTAAAAAAATCTTGGGTCAAAATAGCATTATTAGACTGAGATAAGCACTTTGGTGACATTTTCCTGTAACTTGTTCCCAGTACATTCTAAGTGGCTGCTGACTTTGTGAGGTCTCTAAAAGTGGGTTTTAGGAGCCCAACACAAAATACATGAGCCCCAATGCCTTCCTTCATACAAAACTGACACCCACTTTCCTTAAAAAATCGTGGCTCAAAATGGCATTTTTGGGCTGAGATAAGCACTTTGGTGACATTTTCCTGTAACTTGTTCCCAGTACATTCTAAGTGGCTGCTGACTTTGTGAGGTCTCTAAAAGTGGGTTTTAGGAGCCCAACACAAAATACATGAGCCCTAATGCCTTCTTTCAGACAAAACTGACTTCCACTTTCTTAAAAAAATCTTGGGTCAAAATAGCATTATTAGACTGAGATAAGCACTTTGGTGACATTTTCCTGTAACTTGTTCCCAGTACATTCTAAGTAGCTGCTGACTTTGTGAGGTCTCTAAAAGTGGGTTTTAGGAGCCCAACACAAAATACATGAGCCCCAATGCCTTCCTTCATACAAAACTGACACCCACTTTCCTTAAAAAATCGTGGCTCAAAATGGCATTTTTGGGCTGAGATAAGCACTTTGGTGACATTTTCCTGTAACTTGTTCCCAGTACATTCTAAGTGGCTGCTGACTTTGTGAGGTCTCTAAAAGTGGGTTTTAGGAGCCCAACACAAAATACATGAGCCCCAATGCCTTCCTTCATACAAAACTGACACCCACTTTCCTTAAAAAATCGTGGCTCAAAATGGCATTTTTGGGCTGAGATAAGCACTTTGGTGACATTTTCCTGTAACTTGTTCCCAGTACATTCTAAGTGGCTGCTGACTTTGTGAGGTCTCTAAAAGTGGGTTTTAGGAGCCCAACACAAAATACATGAGCCCCAATGCCTTCCTTCATACAAAACTGACACCCACTTTCCTTAAAAAATCGTGGCTCAAAATGGCATTTTTGGGCTGAGATAAGCACTTTGGTGACATTTTCCTGTAACTTGTTCCCAGTACATTCTAAGTGGCTGCTGACTTTGTGAGGTCTCTAAAAGTGGGTTTTAGGAGCCCAACACAAAATACATGAGCCCTAATGCCTTCTTTCAGACAATACTGACTTCCACTTTCTTAAAAAAATCTTGGGTCAAAATAGCATTATTAGACTGAGATAAGCACTTTGGTGACATTTTCCTGTAACTTGTTCCCAGTACATTCTAAGTGGCTGCTGACTTTGTGAGGTCTCTAAAAGTGGGTTTTAGGAGCCCAACACAAAATACATGAGCCCCAATGCCTTCCTTCATACAAAACTGACACCCACTTTCCTTAAAAAATCGTGGCTCAAAATGGCATTTTTGGGCTGAGATAAGCACTTTGGTGACATTTTCCTGTAACTTGTTCCCAGTACATTCTAAGTGGCTGCTGACTTTGTGAGGTCTCTAAAAGTGGGTTTTAGGAGCCCAACACAAAATACATGAGCCCTAATGCCTTCTTTCAGACAAAACTGACTTCCACTTTCTTAAAAAAATCTTGGGTCAAAATAGCATTATTAGACTGAGATAAGCACTTTGGTGACATTTTCCTGTAACTTGTTCCCAGTACATTCTAAGTGGCTGCTGACTTTGTGAGGTCTCTAAAAGTGGGTTTTAGGAGCCCAACACAAAATACATGAGCCCCAATGCCTTCCTTCATACAAAACTGACACCCACTTTCCTTAAAAAATCGTGGCTCAAAATGGCATTTTTGGGCTGAGATAAGCACTTTGGTGACATTTTCCTGTAACTTGTTCCCAGTACATTCTAAGTGGCTGCTGACTTTGTGAGGTCTCTAAAAGTGGGTTTTAGGAGCCCAACACAAAATACATGAGCCCTAATGCCTTCTTTCAGACAAAACTGACTTCCACTTTCTTAAAAAAATCTTGGGTCAAAATAGCATTATTAGACTGAGATAAGCACTTTGGTGACATTTTCCTGTAACTTGTTCCCAGTACATTCTAAGTAGCTGCTGACTTTGTGAGGTCTCTAAAAGTGGGTTTTAGGAGCCCAACACAAAATACATGAGCCCCAATGCCTTCCTTCATACAAAACTGACACCCACTTTCCTTAAAAAATCGTGGCTCAAAATGGCATTTTTGGGCTGAGATAAGCACTTTGGTGACATTTTCCTGTAACTTGTTCCCAGTACATTCTAAGTGGCTGCTGACTTTGTGAGGTCTCTAAAAGTGGGTTTTAGGAGCCCAACACAAAATACATGAGCCCCAATGCCTTCCTTCATACAAAACTGACACCCACTTTCCTTAAAAAATCGTGGCTCAAAATGGCATTTTTGGGCTGAGATAAGCACTTTGGTGACATTTTCCTGTAACTTGTTCCCAGTACATTCTAAGTGGCTGCTGACTTTGTGAGGTCTCTAAAAGTGGGTTTTAGGAGCCCAACACAAAATACATGAGCCCCAATGCCTTCCTTCATACAAAACTGACACCCACTTTCCTTAAAAAATCGTGGCTCAAAATGGCATTTTTGGGCTGAGATAAGCACTTTGGTGACATTTTCCTGTAACTTGTTCCCAGTACATTCTAAGTGGCTGCTGACTTTGTGAGGTCTCTAAAAGTGGGTTTTAGGAGCCCAACACAAAATACATGAGCCCTAATGCCTTCTTTCAGACAAAACTGACTTCCACTTTCTTAAAAAAATCTTGGGTCAAAATAGCATTATTAGACTGAGATAAGCACTTTGGTGACATTTTCCTGTAACTTGTTCCCAGTACATTCTAAGTAGCTGCTGACTTTGTGAGGTCTCTAAAAGTGGGTTTTAGGAGCCCAACACAAAATACATGAGCCCCAATGCCTTCCTTCATACAAAACTGACACCCACTTTCCTTAAAAAATCGTGGCTCAAAATGGCATTTTTGGGCTGAGATAAGCACTTTGGTGACATTTTCCTGTAACTTGTTCCCAGTACATTCTAAGTGGCTGCTGACTTTGTGAGGTCTCTAAAAGTGGGTTTTAGGAGCCCAACACAAAATACATGAGCCCTAATGCCTTCTTTCAGACAAAACTGACTTCCACTTTCTTAAAAAAATCTTGGGTCAAAATAGCATTATTAGACTGAGATAAGCACTTTGGTGACATTTTCCTGTAACTTGTTCCCAGTACATTCTAAGTGGCTGCTGACTTTGTGAGGTCTCTAAAAGTGGGTTTTAGGAGCCCAACACAAAATACATGAGCCCCAATGCCTTCCTTCATACAAAACTGACACCCACTTTCCTTAAAAAATCGTGGCTCAAAATGGCATTTTTGGGCTGAGATAAGCACTTTGGTGACATTTTCCTGTAACTTGTTCCCAGTACATTCTAAGTGGCTGCTGACTTTGTGAGGTCTCTAAAAGTGGGTTTTAGTAGCCCAACACAAAATACATGAGCCCCAATGCCTTCCTTCATACAAAACTGACACCCACTTTCCTTAAAAAATCGTGGCTCAAAATGGCATTTTTGGGCTGAGATAAGCACTTTGGTGACATTTTCCTGTAACTTGTTCCCAGTACATTCTAAGTGGCTGCTGACTTTGTGAGGTCTCTAAAAGTGGGTTTTAGGAGCCCAACACAAAATACATGAGCCCTAATGCCTTCTTTCAGACAAAACTGACTTCCACTTTCTTAAAAAAATCTTGGGTCAAAATAGCATTATTAGACTGAGATAAGCACTTTGGTGACATTTTCCTGTAACTTGTTCCCAGTACATTCTAAGTGGCTGCTGACTTTGTGAGGTCTCTAAAAGTGGGTTTTAGGAGCCCAACACAAAATACATGAGCCCCAATGCCTTCCTTCATACAAAACTGACACCCACTTTCCTTAAAAAATCGTGGCTCAAAATGGCATTTTTGGGCTGAGATAAGCACTTTGGTGACATTTTCCTGTAACTTGTTCCCAGTACATTCTAAGTGGCTGCTGACTTTGTGAGGTCTCTAAAAGTGGGTTTTAGGAGCCCAACACAAAATACATGAGCCCTAATGCCTTCTTTCAGACAAAACTGACTTCCACTTTCTTAAAAAAATCTTGGGTCAAAATAGCATTATTAGACTGAGATAAGCACTTTGGTGACATTTTCCTGTAACTTGTTCCCAGTACATTCTAAGTGGCTGCTGACTTTGTGAGGTCTCTAAAAGTGGGTTTTAGGAGCCCAACACAAAATACATGAGCCCCAATACCTTCCTTCATACAAAACTGACACCCACTTTCCTTAAAAAATCGTGGCTCAAAATGGCATTTTTGGGCTGAGATAAGCACTTTGGTGACATTTTCCTGTAACTTGTTCCCAGTACATTCTAAGTGGCTGCTGACTTTGTGAGGTCTCTAAAAGTGGGTTTTAGGAGCCCAACACAAAATACATGAGCCCTAATGCCTTCTTTCAGACAAAACTGACTTCCACTTTCTTAAAAAAATCTTGGGTCAAAATAGCATTATTAGACTGAGATAAGCACTTTGGTGACATTTTCCTGTAACTTGTTCCCAGTACATTCTAAGTGGCTGCTGACTTTGTGAGGTCTCTAAAAGTGGGTTTTAGGAGCCCAACACAAAATACATGAGCCCCAATGCCTTCCTTCATACAAAACTGACACCCACTTTCCTTAAAAAATCGTGGCTCAAAATGGCATTTTTGGGCTGAGATAAGCACTTTGGTGACATTTTCCTGTAACTTGTTCCCAGTACATTCTAAGTGGCTGCTGACTTTGTGAGGTCTCTAAAAGTGGGTTTTAGGAGCCCAACACAAAATACATGAGCCCCAATGCCTTCCTTCATACAAAACTGACACCCACTTTCCTTAAAAAATCGTGGCTCAAAATGGCATTTTTGGGCTGAGATAAGCACTTTGGTGACATTTTCCTGTAACTTGTTCCCAGTACATTCTAAGTGGCTGCTGACTTTGTGAGGTCTCTAAAAGTGGGTTTTAGGAGCCCAACACAAAATACATGAGCCCCAATGCCTTCCTTCATACAAAACTGACACCCACTTTCCTTAAAAAATCGTGGCTCAAAATGGCATTTTTGGGCTGAGATAAGCACTTTGGTGACATTTTCCTGTAACTTGTTCCCAGTACATTCTAAGTGGCTGCTGACTTTGTGAGGTCTCTAAAAGTGGGTTTTAGGAGCCCAACACAAAATACATGAGCCCTAATGCCTTCCTTCAGACAGAACTGACACCCACTTTCTTTAAAAAATCGTGGTTCAAAATAGCATTTTTGGGCTGAGATAAGCACTTTGGTGACATTTTCCTGTAACTTGTTCCCAGTACATTCTAAGTGGCTGCTGACTTTGTGAGGTCTCTAAAAGTGGGTTTTAGGAGCCCAACACAAAATACATGAGCCCTAATGCCTTCTTTCAGACAAAACTGACTTCCACTTTCTTAAAAAAATCTTGGGTCAAAATAGCATTATTAGACTGAGATAAGCACTTTGGTGACATTTTCCTGTAACTTGTTCCCAGTACATTCTAAGTGGCTGCTGACTTTGTGAGGTCTCTAAAAGTGGGTTTTAGGAGCCCAACACAAAATACATGAGCCCCAATGCCTTCCTTCATACAAAACTGACACCCACTTTCCTTAAAAAATCGTGGCTCAAAATGGCATTTTTGGGCTGAGATAAGCACTTTGGTGACATTTTCCTGTAACTTGTTCCCAGTACATTCTAAGTGGCTGCTGACTTTGTGAGGTCTCTAAAAGTGGGTTTTAGGAGCCCAACACAAAATACATGAGCCCTAATGCCTTCTTTCAGACAAAACTGACTTCCACTTTCTTAAAAAAATCTTGGGTCAAAATAGCATTATTAGACTGAGATAAGCACTTTGGTGACATTTTCCTGTAACTTGTTCCCAGTACATTCTAAGTGGCTGCTGACTTTGTGAGGTCTCTAAAAGTGGGTTTTAGGAGCCCAACACAAAATACATGAGCCCCAATGCCTTCCTTCATACAAAACTGACACCCACTTTCCTTAAAAAATCGTGGCTCAAAATGGCATTTTTGGGCTGAGATAAGCACTTTGGTGACATTTTCCTGTAACTTGTTCCCAGTACATTCTAAGTGGCTGCTGACTTTGTGAGGTCTCTAAAAGTGGGTTTTAGGAGCCCAACACAAAATACATGAGCCCTAATGCCTTCTTTCAGACAAAACTGACTTCCACTTTCTTAAAAAAATCTTGGGTCAAAATAGCATTATTAGACTGAGATAAGCACTTTGGTGACATTTTCCTGTAACTTGTTCCCAGTACATTCTAAGTGGCTGCTGACTTTGTGAGGTCTCTAAAAGTGGGTTTTAGGAGCCCAACACAAAATACATGAGCCCCAATGCCTTCCTTCATACAAAACTGACACCCACTTTCCTTAAAAAATCGTGGCTCAAAATGGCATTTTTGGGCTGAGATAAGCACTTTGGTGACATTTTCCTGTAACTTGTTCCCAGTACATTCTAAGTGGCTGCTGACTTTGTGAGGTCTCTAAAAGTGGGTTTTAGTAGCCCAACACAAAATACATGAGCCCCAATGCCTTCCTTCATACAAAACTGACACCCACTTTCCTTAAAAAATCGTGGCTCAAAATGGCATTTTTGGGCTGAGATAAGCACTTTGGTGACATTTTCCTGTAACTTGTTCCCAGTACATTCTAAGTGGCTGCTGACTTTGTGAGGTCTCTAAAAGTGGGTTTTAGGAGCCCAACACAAAATACATGAGCCCTAATGCCTTCTTTCAGACAAAACTGACTTCCACTTTCTTAAAAAAATCTTGGGTCAAAATAGCATTATTAGACTGAGATAAGCACTTTGGTGACATTTTCCTGTAACTTGTTCCCAGTACATTCTAAGTGGCTGCTGACTTTGTGAGGTCTCTAAAAGTGGGTTTTAGGAGCCCAACACAAAATACATGAGCCCCAATGCCTTCCTTCATACAAAACTGACACCCACTTTCCTTAAAAAATCGTGGCTCAAAATGGCATTTTTGGGCTGAGATAAGCACTTTGGTGACATTTTCCTGTAACTTGTTCCCAGTACATTCTAAGTGGCTGCTGACTTTGTGAGGTCTCTAAAAGTGGGTTTTAGGAGCCCAACACAAAATACATGAGCCCTAATGCCTTCTTTCAGACAAAACTGACTTCCACTTTCTTAAAAAAATCTTGGGTCAAAATAGCATTATTAGACTGAGATAAGCACTTTGGTGACATTTTCCTGTAACTTGTTCCCAGTACATTCTAAGTGGCTGCTGACTTTGTGAGGTCTCTAAAAGTGGGTTTTAGGAGCCCAACACAAAATACATGAGCCCCAATACCTTCCTTCATACAAAACTGACACCCACTTTCCTTAAAAAATCGTGGCTCAAAATGGCATTTTTGGGCTGAGATAAGCACTTTGGTGACATTTTCCTGTAACTTGTTCCCAGTACATTCTAAGTGGCTGCTGACTTTGTGAGGTCTCTAAAAGTGGGTTTTAGGAGCCCAACACAAAATACATGAGCCCTAATGCCTTCTTTCAGACAAAACTGACTTCCACTTTCTTAAAAAAATCTTGGGTCAAAATAGCATTATTAGACTGAGATAAGCACTTTGGTGACATTTTCCTGTAACTTGTTCCCAGTACATTCTAAGTGGCTGCTGACTTTGTGAGGTCTCTAAAAGTGGGTTTTAGGAGCCCAACACAAAATACATGAGCCCCAATGCCTTCCTTCATACAAAACTGACACCCACTTTCCTTAAAAAATCGTGGCTCAAAATGGCATTTTTGGGCTGAGATAAGCACTTTGGTGACATTTTCCTGTAACTTGTTCCCAGTACATTCTAAGTGGCTGCTGACTTTGTGAGGTCTCTAAAAGTGGGTTTTAGGAGCCCAACACAAAATACATGAGCCCTAATGCCTTCTTTCAGACAAAACTGACTTCCACTTTCTTAAAAAAATCTTGGGTCAAAATAGCATTATTAGACTGAGATAAGCACTTTGGTGACATTTTCCTGTAACTTGTTCCCAGTACATTCTAAGTAGCTGCTGACTTTGTGAGGTCTCTAAAAGTGGGTTTTAGGAGCCCAACACAAAATACATGAGCCCCAATGCCTTCCTTCATACAAAACTGACACCCACTTTCCTTAAAAAATCGTGGCTCAAAATGGCATTTTTGGGCTGAGATAAGCACTTTGGTGACATTTTCCTGTAACTTGTTCCCAGTACATTCTAAGTGGCTGCTGACTTTGTGAGGTCTCTAAAAGTGGGTTTTAGGAGCCCAACACAAAATACATGAGCCCTAATGCCTTCTTTCAGACAAAACTGACTTCCACTTTCTTAAAAAAATCTTGGGTCAAAATAGCATTATTAGACTGAGATAAGCACTTTGGTGACATTTTCCTGTAACTTGTTCCCAGTACATTCTAAGTGGCTGCTGACTTTGTGAGGTCTCTAAAAGTGGGTTTTAGGAGCCCAACACAAAATACATGAGCCCCAATGCCTTCCTTCATACAAAACTGACACCCACTTTCCTTAAAAAATCGTGGCTCAAAATGGCATTTTTGGGCTGAGATAAGCACTTTGGTGACATTTTCCTGTAACTTGTTCCCAGTACATTCTAAGTGGCTGCTGACTTTGTGAGGTCTCTAAAAGTGGGTTTTAGGAGCCCAACACAAAATACATGAGCCCCAATGCCTTCCTTCATACAAAACTGACACCCACTTTCCTTAAAAAATCGTGGCTCAAAATGGCATTTTTGGGCTGAGATAAGCACTTTGGTGACATTTTCCTGTAACTTGTTCCCAGTACATTCTAAGTGGCTGCTGACTTTGTGAGGTCTCTAAAAGTGGGTTTTAGGAGCCCAACACAAAATACATGAGCCCTAATGCCTTCCTTCAGACAGAACTGACACCCACTTTCTTTAAAAAATCGTGGTTCAAAATAGCATTTTTGGGCTGAGATAAGCACTTTGGTGACATTTTCCTGTAACTTGTTCCCAGTACATTCTAAGTGGCTGCTGACTTTGTGAGGTCTCTAAAAGTGGGTTTTAGGAGCCCAACACAAAATACATGAGCCCTAATGCCTTCTTTCAGACAAAACTGACTTCCACTTTCTTAAAAAAATCTTGGGTCAAAATAGCATTATTAGACTGAGATAAGCACTTTGGTGACATTTTCCTGTAACTTGTTCCCAGTACATTCTAAGTGGCTGCTGACTTTGTGAGGTCTCTAAAAGTGGGTTTTAGGAGCCCAACACAAAATACATGAGCCCCAATGCCTTCCTTCATACAAAACTGACACCCACTTTCCTTAAAAAATCGTGGCTCAAAATGGCATTTTTGGGCTGAGATAAGCACTTTGGTGACATTTTCCTGTAACTTGTTCCCAGTACATTCTAAGTGGCTGCTGACTTTGTGAGGTCTCTAAAAGTGGGTTTTAGGAGCCCAACACAAAATACATGAGCCCTAATGCCTTCTTTCAGACAAAACTGACTTCCACTTTCTTAAAAAAATCTTGGGTCAAAATAGCATTATTAGACTGAGATAAGCACTTTGGTGACATTTTCCTGTAACTTGTTCCCAGTACATTCTAAGTGGCTGCTGACTTTGTGAGGTCTCTAAAAGTGGGTTTTAGGAGCCCAACACAAAATACATGAGCCCCAATGCCTTCCTTCATACAAAACTGACACCCACTTTCCTTAAAAAATCGTGGCTCAAAATGGCATTTTTGGGCTGAGATAAGCACTTTGGTGACATTTTCCTGTAACTTGTTCCCAGTACATTCTAAGTGGCTGCTGACTTTGTGAGGTCTCTAAAAGTGGGTTTTAGGAGCCCAACACAAAATACATGAGCCCTAATGCCTTCTTTCAGACAAAACTGACTTCCACTTTCTTAAAAAAATCTTGGGTCAAAATAGCATTATTAGACTGAGATAAGCACTTTGGTGACATTTTCCTGTAACTTGTTCCCAGTACATTCTAAGTGGCTGCTGACTTTGTGAGGTCTCTAAAAGTGGGTTTTAGGAGCCCAACACAAAATACATGAGCCCCAATGCCTTCCTTCATACAAAACTGACACCCACTTTCCTTAAAAAATCGTGGCTCAAAATGGCATTTTTGGGCTGAGATAAGCACTTTGGTGACATTTTCCTGTAACTTGTTCCCAGTACATTCTAAGTGGCTGCTGACTTTGTGAGGTCTCTAAAAGTGGGTTTTAGGAGCCCAACACAAAATACATGAGCCCTAATGCCTTCTTTCAGACAAAACTGACTTCCACTTTCTTAAAAAAATCTTGGGTCAAAATAGCATTATTAGACTGAGATAAGCACTTTGGTGACATTTTCCTGTAACTTGTTCCCAGTACATTCTAAGTGGCTGCTGACTTTGTGAGGTCTCTAAAAGTGGGTTTTAGGAGCCCAACACAAAATACATGAGCCCCAATGCCTTCCTTCATACAAAACTGACACCCACTTTCCTTAAAAAATCGTGGCTCAAAATGGCATTTTTGGGCTGAGATAAGCACTTTGGTGACATTTTCCTGTAACTTGTTCCCAGTACATTCTAAGTGGCTGCTGACTTTGTGAGGTCTCTAAAAGTGGGTTTTAGGAGCCCAACACAAAATACATGAGCCCTAATGCCTTCTTTCAGACAAAACTGACTTCCACTTTCTTAAAAAAATCTTGGGTCAAAATAGCATTATTAGACTGAGATAAGCACTTTGGTGACATTTTCCTGTAACTTGTTCCCAGTACATTCTAAGTGGCTGCTGACTTTGTGAGGTCTCTAAAAGTGGGTTTTAGGAGCCCAACACAAAATACATGAGCCCCAATGCCTTCCTTCATACAAAACTGACACCCACTTTCCTTAAAAAATCGTGGCTCAAAATGGCATTTTTGGGCTGAGATAAGCACTTTGGTGACATTTTCCTGTAACTTGTTCCCAGTACATTCTAAGTGGCTGCTGACTTTGTGAGGTCTCTAAAAGTGGGTTTTAGGAGCCCAACACAAAATACATGAGCCCCAATGCCTTCCTTCATACAAAACTGACACCCACTTTCCTTAAAAAATCGTGGCTCAAAATGGCATTTTTGGGCTGAGATAAGCACTTTGGTGACATTTTCCTGTAACTTGTTCCCAGTACATTCTAAGTGGCTGCTGACTTTGTGAGGTCTCTAAAAGTGGGTTTTAGGAGCCCAACACAAAATACATGAGCCCTAATGCCTTCTTTCAGACAAAACTGACTTCCACTTTCTTAAAAAAATCTTGGGTCAAAATAGCATTATTAGACTGAGATAAGCACTTTGGTGACATTTTCCTGTAACTTGTTCCCAGTACATTCTAAGTGGCTGCTGACTTTGTGAGGTCTCTAAAAGTGGGTTTTAGGAGCCCAACACAAAATACATGAGCCCCAATGCCTTCCTTCATACAAAACTGACACCCACTTTCCTTAAAAAATCGTGGCTCAAAATGGCATTTTTGGGCTGAGATAAGCACTTTGGTGACATTTTCCTGTAACTTGTTCCCAGTACATTCTAAGTGGCTGCTGACTTTGTGAGGTCTCTAAAAGTGGGTTTTAGGAGCCCAACACAAAATACATGAGCCCTAATGCCTTCTTTCAGACAAAACTGACTTCCACTTTCTTAAAAAAATCTTGGGTCAAAATAGCATTATTAGACTGAGATAAGCACTTTGGTGACATTTTCCTGTAACTTGTTCCCAGTACATTCTAAGTGGCTGCTGACTTTGTGAGGTCTCTAAAAGTGGGTTTTAGGAGCCCAACACAAAATACATGAGCCCCAATGCCTTCCTTCATACAAAACTGACACCCACTTTCCTTAAAAAATCGTGGCTCAAAATGGCATTTTTGGGCTGAGATAAGCACTTTGGTGACATTTTCCTGTAACTTGTTCCCAGTACATTCTAAGTGGCTGCTGACTTTGTGAGGTCTCTAAAAGTGGGTTTTAGGAGCCCAACACAAAATACATGAGCCCTAATGCCTTCTTTCAGACAAAACTGACTTCCACTTTCTTAAAAAAATCTTGGGTCAAAATAGCATTATTAGACTGAGATAAGCACTTTGGTGACATTTTCCTGTAACTTGTTCCCAGTACATTCTAAGTGGCTGCTGACTTTGTGAGGTCTCTAAAAGTGGGTTTTAGGAGCCCAACACAAAATACATGAGCCCCAATGCCTTCCTTCATACAAAACTGACACCCACTTTCCTTAAAAAATCGTGGCTCAAAATGGCATTTTTGGGCTGAGATAAGCACTTTGGTGACATTTTCCTGTAACTTGTTCCCAGTACATTCTAAGTGGCTGCTGACTTTGTGAGGTCTCTAAAAGTGGGTTTTAGGAGCCCAACACAAAATACATGAGCCCTAATGCCTTCTTTCAGACAAAACTGACTTCCACTTTCTTAAAAAAATCTTGGGTCAAAATAGCATTATTAGACTGAGATAAGCACTTTGGTGACATTTTCCTGTAACTTGTTCCCAGTACATTCTAAGTGGCTGCTGACTTTGTGAGGTCTCTAAAAGTGGGTTTTAGGAGCCCAACACAAAATACATGAGCCCCAATGCCTTCCTTCATACAAAACTGACACCCACTTTCCTTAAAAAATCGTGGCTCAAAATGGCATTTTTGGGCTGAGATAAGCACTTTGGTGACATTTTCCTGTAACTTGTTCCCAGTACATTCTAAGTGGCTGCTGACTTTGTGAGGTCTCTAAAAGTGGGTTTTAGGAGCCCAACACAAAATACATGAGCCCTAATGCCTTCTTTCAGACAAAACTGACTTCCACTTTCTTAAAAAAATCTTGGGTCAAAATAGCATTATTAGACTGAGATAAGCACTTTGGTGACATTTTCCTGTAACTTGTTCCCAGTACATTCTAAGTGGCTGCTGACTTTGTGAGGTCTCTAAAAGTGGGTTTTAGGAGCCCAACACAAAATACATGAGCCCCAATGCCTTCCTTCATACAAAACTGACACCCACTTTCCTTAAAAAATCGTGGCTCAAAATGGCATTTTTGGGCTGAGATAAGCACTTTGGTGACATTTTCCTGTAACTTGTTCCCAGTACATTCTAAGTGGCTGCTGACTTTGTGAGGTCTCTAAAAGTGGGTTTTAGGAGCCCAACACAAAATACATGAGCCCTAATGCCTTCTTTCAGACAAAACTGACTTCCACTTTCTTAAAAAAATCTTGGGTCAAAATAGCATTATTAGACTGAGATAAGCACTTTGGTGACATTTTCCTGTAACTTGTTCCAGTACATTCTAAGTGGCTGCTGACTTTGTGAGGTCTCTAAAAGTGGGTTTTAGGAGCCCAACACAAAATACATGAGCCCCAATGCCTTCCTTCATACAAAACTGACACCCACTTTCCTTAAAAAATCGTGGCTCAAAATGGCATTTTTGGGCTGAGATAAGCACTTTGGTGACATTTTCCTGTAACTTGTTCCCAGTACATTCTAAGTGGCTGCTGACTTTGTGAGGTCTCTAAAAGTGGGTTTTAGGAGCCCAACACAAAATACATGAGCCCTAATGCCTTCTTTCAGACAAAACTGACTTCCACTTTCTTAAAAAAATCTTGGGTCAAAATAGCATTATTAGACTGAGATAAGCACTTTGGTGACATTTTCCTGTAACTTGTTCCCAGTACATTCTAAGTGGCTGCTGACTTTGTGAGGTCTCTAAAAGTGGGTTTTAGGAGCCCAACACAAAATACATGAGCCCCAATGCCTTCCTTCATACAAAAACTGACACCCACTTTCCTTAAAAAATCGTGGCTCAAAATGGCATTTTGGGCTGAGATAAGCACTTTGGTGACATTTTCCTGTAACTTGTTCCCAGTACATTCTAAGTGGGCTGCTGACTTTGTGAGGTCTCTAAAAGTGGGTTTTAGGAGCCCAACACAAAATACATGAGCCCTAATGCCTTCTTTCAGACAAAACTGACTTCCACTTTCTTAAAAAATCTTGGGTCAAAATAGCATTATTAGACTGAGATAAGCACTTTGGTGACATTTTCCTGTAACTTGTTCCCAGTACATTCTAAGTGGCTGCTGACTTTGTGAGGTCTCTAAAAGTGGGTTTTAGGAGCCCAACACAAAATACATGAGCCCCAATGCCTTCCTTCATACAAAACTGACACCCACTTTCCTTAAAAAATCGTGGCTCAAAATGGCATTTTTGGGCTGAGATAAGCACTTTGGTGACATTTTCCTGTAACTTGTTCCCAGTACATTCTAAGTGGCTGCTGACTTTGTGAGGTCTCTAAAAGTGGGGTTTAGGAGCCCAACACAAAATACATGAGCCCTAATGCCTTCTTTCAGACAAAACTGACTTCCACTTTCTTAAAAAAATCTTGGGTCAAAATAGCATTATTAGACTGAGATAAGCACTTTGGTGACATTTTCCTGTAACTTGTTCCCAGTACATTCTAAGTGGCTGCTGACTTTGTGAGGTCTCTAAAAGTGGGTTTTAGGAGCCCAACACAAAATACATGAGCCCCAATGCCTTCCTTCATACAAAACTGACACCCACTTTCCTTAAAAAATCGTGGCTCAAAATGGCATTTTTGGGCTGAGATAAGCACTTTGGTGACATTTTCCTGTAACTTGTTCCCAGTACATTCTAAGTGGCTGCTGACTTTGTGAGGTCTCTAAAAGTGGGTTTTAGGAGCCCAACACAAAATACATGAGCCCTAATGCCTTCTTTCAGACAAAACTGACTTCCACTTTCTTAAAAAAATCTTGGGTCAAAATAGCATTATTAGACTGAGATAAGCACTTTGGTGACATTTTCCTGTAACTTGTTCCCAGTACATTCTAAGTGGCTGCTGACTTTGTGAGGTCTCTAAAAGTGGGTTTTAGGAGCCCAACACAAAATACATGAGCCCCAATGCCTTCCTTCATACAAAACTGACACCCACTTTCCTTAAAAAATCTTGGGTCAAAATAGCATTATTAGACTGAGATAAGCACTTGGTGACATTTTCCTGTAACTTGTTCCCAGTACATTCTAAGTGGCTGCTGACTTTGTGAGGTCTCTAAAAGTGGGTTTTAGGAGCCCAACACAAAATACATGAGCCCCAATGCCTTCCTTCATACAAAACTGACACCCACTTTCCTTAAAAAATCGTGGCTCAAAATGGCATTTTTGGGCTGAGATAAGCACTTTGGTGACATTTTCCTGTAACTTGTTCCCAGTACATTCTAAGTGGCTGCTGACTTTGTGAGGTCTCTAAAAGTGGGTTTTAGGAGCCCAACACAAAATACATGAGCCCTAATGCCTTCTTTCAGACAAAACTGACTTCCACTTTCTTAAAAAAATCTTGGGTCAAAATAGCATTATTAGACTGAGATAAGCACTTTGGTGACATTTTCCTGTAACTTGTTCCCAGTACATTCTAAGTGGCTGCTGACTTTGTGAGGTCTCTAAAAGTGGGTTTTAGGAGCCCAACACAAAATACATGAGCCCCAATGCCTTCCTTCATACAAAACTGACACCCACTTTCCTTAAAAAATCGTGGCTCAAAATGGCATTTTTGGGCTGAGATAAGCACTTTGGTGACATTTTCCTGTAACTTGTTCCCAGTACATTCTAAGTGGCTGCTGACTTTGTGAGGTCTCTAAAAGTGGGTTTTAGGAGCCCAACACAAAATACATGAGCCCTAATGCCTTCTTTCAGACAAAACTGACTTCCACTTTCTTAAAAAAATCTTGGGTCAAAATAGCATTATTAGACTGAGATAAGCACTTTGGTGACATTTTCCTGTAACTTGTTCCCAGTACATTCTAAGTGGCTGCTGACTTTGTGAGGTCTCTAAAAGTGGGTTTTAGGAGCCCAACACAAAATACATGAGCCCCAATGCCTTCCTTCATACAAAACTGACACCCACTTTCCTTAAAAAATCGTGGCTCAAAATGGCATTTTTGGGCTGAGATAAGCACTTTGGTGACATTTTCCTGTAACTTGTTCCCAGTACATTCTAAGTGGCTGCTGACTTTGTGAGGTCTCTAAAAGTGGGTTTTAGGAGCCCAACACAAAATACATGAGCCCTAATGCCTTCTTTCAGACAAAACTGACTTCCACTTTCTTAAAAAAATCTTGGGTCAAAATAGCATTATTAGACTGAGATAAGCACTTTGGTGACATTTTCCTGTAACTTGTTCCCAGTACATTCTAAGTGGCTGCTGACTTTGTGAGGTCTCTAAAAGTGGGTTTTAGGAGCCCAACACAAAATACATGAGCCCCAATGCCTTCCTTCATACAAAACTGACACCCACTTTCCTTAAAAAATCGTGGCTCAAAATGGCATTTTTGGGCTGAGATAAGCACTTTGGTGACATTTTCCTGTAACTTGTTCCCAGTACATTCTAAGTGGCTGCTGACTTTGTGAGGTCTCTAAAAGTGGGTTTTAGGAGCCCAACACAAAATACATGAGCCCTAATGCCTTCTTTCAGACAAAACTGACTTCCACTTTCTTAAAAAAATCTTGGGTCAAAATAGCATTATTAGACTGAGATAAGCACTTTGGTGACATTTTCCTGTAACTTGTTCCCAGTACATTCTAAGTGGCTGCTGACTTTGTGAGGTCTCTAAAAGTGGGTTTTAGGAGCCCAACACAAAATACATGAGCCCCAATGCCTTCCTTCATACAAAACTGACACCCACTTTCCTTAAAAAATCGTGGCTCAAAATGGCATTTTTGGGCTGAGATAAGCACTTTGGTGACATTTTCCTGTAACTTGTTCCCAGTACATTCTAAGTGGCTGCTGACTTTGTGAGGTCTCTAAAAGTGGGTTTTAGGAGCCCAACACAAAATACATGAGCCCTAATGCCTTCTTTCAGACAAAACTGACTTCCACTTTCTTAAAAAAATCTTGGGTCAAAATAGCATTATTAGACTGAGATAAGCACTTTGGTGACATTTTCCTGTAACTTGTTCCCAGTACATTCTAAGTGGCTGCTGACTTTGTGAGGTCTCTAAAAGTGGGTTTTAGGAGCCCAACACAAAATACATGAGCCCCAATG
Source organism: Gymnoscopelus braueri (assembly GCF_963280865.1). Lineage (NCBI taxonomy): Eukaryota > Metazoa > Chordata > Actinopteri > Myctophiformes > Myctophidae > Gymnoscopelus > Gymnoscopelus braueri. The sequence continues at coordinate 182,059 of NW_027660344.1, forward strand.
CCTTCCTTCATACAAAACTGACACCCACTTTCCTTAAAAAATCGTGGCTCAAAATGGCATTTTTGGGCTGAGATAAGCACTTTGGTGACATTTTCCTGTAACTTGTTCCCAGTACATTCTAAGTGGCTGCTGACTTTGTGAGGTCTCTAAAAGTGGGTTTTAGGAGCCCAACACAAAATACATGAGCCCTAATGCCTTCTTTTCAGACAAAACTGACTTCCACTTTCTTAAAAAAATCTTGGGTCAAAATAGCATTATTAGACTGAGATAAGCACTTTGGTGACATTTTCCTGTAACTTGTTCCCAGTACATTCTAAGTGGCTGCTGACTTTGTGAGGTCTCTAAAAGTGGGTTTTAGGAGCCCAACACAAAATACATGAGCCCCAATGCCTTCCTTCATACAAAACTGACACCCACTTTCCTTAAAAAATCGTGGCTCAAAATGGCATTTTTGGGCTGAGATAAGCACTTTGGTGACATTTTCCTGTAACTTGTTCCCAGTACATTCTAAGTGGCTGCTGACTTTGTGAGGTCTCTAAAAGTGGGTTTTAGGAGCCCAACACAAAATACATGAGCCCTAATGCCTTCTTTCAGACAAAACTGACTTCCACTTTCTTAAAAAAATCTTGGGTCAAAATAGCATTATTAGACTGAGATAAGCACTTTGGTGACATTTTCCTGTAACTTGTTCCCAGTACATTCTAAGTGGCTGCTGACTTTGTGAGGTCTCTAAAAGTGGGTTTTAGGAGCCCAACACAAAATACATGAGCCCCAATGCCTTCCTTCATACAAAACTGACACCCACTTTCCTTAAAAAATCGTGGCTCAAAATGGCATTTTTGGGCTGAGATAAGCACTTTGGTGACATTTTCCTGTAACTTGTTCCCAGTACATTCTAAGTGGCTGCTGACTTTGTGAGGTCTCTAAAAGTGGGTTTTAGGAGCCCAACACAAAATACATGAGCCCTAATGCCTTCTTTCAGACAAAACTGACTTCCACTTTCTTAAAAAAATCTTGGGTCAAAATAGCATTATTAGACTGAGATAAGCACTTTGGTGACATTTTCCTGTAACTTGTTCCCAGTACATTCTAAGTGGCTGCTGACTTTGTGAGGTCTCTAAAAGTGGGTTTTAGGAGCCCAACACAAAATACATGAGCCCCAATGCCTTCCTTCATACAAAACTGACACCCACTTTCCTTAAAAAATCGTGGCTCAAAATGGCATTTTTGGGCTGAGATAAGCACTTTGGTGACATTTTCCTGTAACTTGTTCCCAGTACATTCTAAGTGGCTGCTGACTTTGTGAGGTCTCTAAAAGTGGGTTTTAGGAGCCCAACACAAAATACATGAGCCCTAATGCCTTCTTTCAGACAAAACTGACTTCCACTTTCTTAAAAAAATCTTGGGTCAAAATAGCATTATTAGACTGAGATAAGCACTTTGGTGACATTTTCCTGTAACTTGTTCCCAGTACATTCTAAGTGGCTGCTGACTTTGTGAGGTCTCTAAAAGTGGGTTTTAGGAGCCCAACACAAAATACATGAGCCCCAATGCCTTCCTTCATACAAAACTGACACCCACTTTCCTTAAAAAATCGTGGCTCAAAATGGCATTTTTGGGCTGAGATAAGCACTTTGGTGACATTTTCCTGTAACTTGTTCCCAGTACATTCTAAGTGGCTGCTGACTTTGTGAGGTCTCTAAAAGTGGGTTTTAGGAGCCCAACACAAAATACATGAGCCCTAATGCCTTCTTTCAGACAAAACTGACTTCCACTTTCTTAAAAAAATCTTGGGTCAAAATAGCATTATTAGACTGAGATAAGCACTTTGGTGACATTTTCCTGTAACTTGTTCCCAGTACATTCTAAGTGGCTGCTGACTTTGTGAGGTCTCTAAAAGTGGGTTTTAGGAGCCCAACACAAAATACATGAGCCCCAATGCCTTCCTTCATACAAAACTGACACCCACTTTCCTTAAAAAATCGTGGCTCAAAATGGCATTTTTGGGCTGAGATAAGCACTTTGGTGACATTTTCCTGTAACTTGTTCCCAGTACATTCTAAGTGGCTGCTGACTTTGTGAGGTCTCTAAAAGTGGGTTTTAGGAGCCCAACACAAAATACATGAGCCCCAATGCCTTCCTTCATACAAAACTGACACCCACTTTCCTTAAAAAATCGTGGCTCAAAATGGCATTTTTGGGCTGAGATAAGCACTTTGGTGACATTTTCCTGTAACTTGTTCCCAGTACATTCTAAGTGGCTGCTGACTTTGTGAGGTCTCTAAAAGTGGGTTTTAGGAGCCCAACACAAAATACATGAGCCCTAATGCCTTCTTTCAGACAAAACTGACACCCACTTTCTTTAAAAAATCGTGGTTCAAAATAGCATTTTTGGGCTGAGATAAGCACTTTGGTGACATTTTCCTGTAACTTGTTCCCAGTACATTCTAAGTGGCTGCTGACTTTGTGAGGTCTCTAAAAGTGGGTTTTAGGAGCCCAACACAAAATACATGAGCCCTAATGCCTTCCTTCAGACAGAACTGACACCCACTTTCTTTAAAAAATCGTGGTTCAAAATAGCATTTTTGGGCTGAGATAAGCACTTTGGTGACATTTTCCTGTAACTTGTTCCCAGTACATTTTAAGTGGCTGCTGACTTTGTGAGGTCTGTAAAATTGGGTTTTAGGAGCCCAACACAAAATACATGAGCCCTAATGCCTTCTTTCAGACAAAACTGACTTCCACTTTCTTAAAAAAATCTTGGGTCAAAATAGCATTATTAGACTGAGATAAGCACTTTGGTGACATTTTCCTGTAACTTGTTCCCAGTACATTCTAAGTGGCTGCTGACTTTGTGAGGTCTCTAAAAGTGGGTTTTAGGAGCCCAACACAAAATACATGAGCCCTAATGCCTTCTTTCAGACAAAACTGACACCCACTTTCTTTAAAAAATCTTGGGTCAAAATAGCATTTTTAGACTGAGATAAGCACTTTGGTGACATTTTCCTGTAACTTGTTCCCAGTACATTCTAAGTGGCTGCTGACTTTGTGAGGTCTCTAAAAGTGGGTTTTAGGAGCCCAACACAAAATACATGAGCCCCAATGCCTTCCTTCATACAAAACTGACACCCACTTTCCTTAAAAAATCGTGGCTCAAAATGGCATTTTTGGGCTGAGATAAGCACTTTGGTGACATTTTCCTGTAACTTGTTCCCAGTACATTCTAAGTGGCTGCTGACTTTGTGAGGTCTCTAAAAGTGGGTTTTAGGAGCCCAACACAAAATACATGAGCCCTAATGCCTTCTTTCAGACAAAACTGACTTCCACTTTCTTAAAAAAATCTTGGGTCAAAATAGCATTATTAGACTGAGATAAGCACTTTGGTGACATTTTCCTGTAACTTGTTCCCAGTACATTCTAAGTGGCTGCTGACTTTGTGAGGTCTCTAAAAGTGGGTTTTAGGAGCCCAACACAAAATACATGAGCCCCAATGCCTTCCTTCATACAAAACTGACACCCACTTTCCTTAAAAAATCGTGGCTCAAAATGGCATTTTTGGGCTGAGATAAGCACTTTGGTGACATTTTCCTGTAACTTGTTCCCAGTACATTCTAAGTGGCTGCTGACTTTGTGAGGTCTCTAAAAGTGGGTTTTAGGAGCCCAACACAAAATACATGAGCCCCAATGCCTTCCTTCATACAAAACTGACACCCACTTTCCTTAAAAAATCGTGGCTCAAAATGGCATTTTTGGGCTGAGATAAGCACTTTGGTGACATTTTCCTGTAACTTGTTCCCAGTACATTCTAAGTGGCTGCTGACTTTGTGAGGTCTCTAAAAGTGGGTTTTAGGAGCCCAACACAAAATACATGAGCCCTAATGCCTTCTTTCAGACAAAACTGACACCCACTTTCTTTAAAAAATCGTGGTTCAAAATAGCATTTTTGGGCTGAGATAAGCACTTTGGTGACATTTTCCTGTAACTTGTTCCCAGTACATTCTAAGTGGCTGCTGACTTTGTGAGGTCTCTAAAAGTGGGTTTTAGGAGCCCAACACAAAATACATGAGCCCTAATGCCTTCCTTCAGACAGAACTGACACCCACTTTCTTTAAAAAATCGTGGTTCAAAATAGCATTTTTGGGCTGAGATAAGCACTTTGGTGACATTTTCCTGTAACTTGTTCCCAGTACATTTTAAGTGGCTGCTGACTTTGTGAGGTCTGTAAAATTGGGTTTTAGGAGCCCAACACAAAATACATGAGCCCTAATGCCTTCTTTCAGACAAAACTGACTTCCACTTTCTTAAAAAAATCTTGGGTCAAAATAGCATTATTAGACTGAGATAAGCACTTTGGTGACATTTTCCTGTAACTTGTTCCCAGTACATTCTAAGTGGCTGCTGACTTTGTGAGGTCTCTAAAAGTGGGTTTTAGGAGCCCAACACAAAATACATGAGCCCTAATGCCTTCTTTCAGACAAAACTGACACCCACTTTCTTTAAAAAATCTTGGGTCAAAATAGCATTTTTAGACTGAGATAAGCACTTTGGTGACATTTTCCTGTAACTTGTTCCCAGTACATTCTAAGTGGCTGCTGACTTTGTGAGGTCTCTAAAAGTGGGTTTTAGGAGCCCAACACAAAATACATGAGCCCCAATGCCTTCCTTCATACAAAACTGACACCCACTTTCCTTAAAAAATCGTGGCTCAAAATGGCATTTTTGGGCTGAGATAAGCACTTTGGTGACATTTTCCTGTAACTTGTTCCCAGTACATTCTAAGTGGCTGCTGACTTTGTGAGGTCTCTAAAAGTGGGTTTTAGGAGCCCAACACAAAATACATGAGCCCCAATGCCTTCCTTCATACAAAACTGACACCCACTTTCCTTAAAAAATCGTGGCTCAAAATGGCATTTTTGGGCTGAGATAAGCACTTTGGTGACATTTTCCTGTAACTTGTTCCCAGTACATTCTAAGTGGCTGCTGACTTTGTGAGGTCTCTAAAAGTGGGTTTTAGGAGCCCAACACAAAATACATGAGCCCTAATGCCTTCTTTCAGACAAAACTGACACCCACTTTCTTTAAAAAATCGTGGTTCAAAATAGCATTTTTGGGCTGAGATAAGCACTTTGGTGACATTTTCCTGTAACTTGTTCCCAGTACATTCTAAGTGGCTGCTGACTTTGTGAGGTCTCTAAAAGTGGGTTTTAGGAGCCCAACACAAAATACATGAGCCCTAATGCCTTCCTTCAGACAGAACTGACACCCACTTTCTTTAAAAAATCGTGGTTCAAAATAGCATTTTTGGGCTGAGATAAGCACTTTGGTGACATTTTCCTGTAACTTGTTCCCAGTACATTTTAAGTGGCTGCTGACTTTGTGAGGTCTGTAAAATTGGGTTTTAGGAGCCCAACACAAAATACATGAGCCCTAATGCCTTCTTTCAGACAAAACTGACTTCCACTTTCTTAAAAAAATCTTGTGTCAAAATAGCATTATTAGACTGAGATAAGCACTTTGGTGACATTTTCCTGTAACTTGTTCCCAGTACATTCTAAGTGGCTGCTGACTTTGTGAGGTCTCTAAAAGTGGGTTTTAGGAGCCCAACACAAAATACATGAGCCCTAATGCCTTCTTTCAGACAAAACTGACACCCACTTTCTTTAAAAAATCTTGGGTCAAAATAGCATTTTTAGACTGAGATAAGCACTTTGGTGACATTTTCCTGTAACTTGTTCCCAGTACATTCTAAGTGGCTGCTGACTTTGTGAGGTCTCTAAAAGTGGGTTTTAGGAGCCCAACACAAAATACATGAGCCCCAATGCCTTCCTTCATACAAAACTGACACCCACTTTCCTTAAAAAATTGTGGCTCAAAATGGCATTTTTGGGCTGAGATAAGCACTTTGGTGACATTTTCCTGTAACTTGTTCCCAGTACATTCTAAGTGGCTGCTGACTTTGTGAGGTCTCTAAAAGTGGGTTTTAGGAGCCCAACACAAAATACATGAGCCCTAATGCCTTCTTTCAGACAAAACTGACTTCCACTTTCTTAAAAAAATCTTGGGTCAAAATAGCATTATTAGACTGAGATAAGCACTTTGGTGACATTTTCCTGTAACTTGTTCCCAGTACATTCTAAGTGGCTGCTGACTTTGTGAGGTCTCTAAAAGTGGGTTTTAGGAGCCCAACACAAAATACATGAGCCCCAATGCCTTCCTTCATACAAAACTGACACCCACTTTCCTTAAAAAATCGTGGCTCAAAATGGCATTTTTGGGCTGAGATAAGCACTTTGGTGACATTTTCCTGTAACTTGTTCCCAGTACATTCTAAGTGGCTGCTGACTTTGTGAGGTCTCTAAAAGTGGGTTTTAGGAGCCCAACACAAAATACATGAGCCCCAATGCCTTCCTTCATACAAAACTGACACCCACTTTCCTTAAAAAATCGTGGCTCAAAATGGCATTTTTGGGCTGAGATAAGCACTTTGGTGACATTTTCCTGTAACTTGTTCCCAGTACATTCTAAGTGGCTGCTGACTTTGTGAGGTCTCTAAAAGTGGGTTTTAGGAGCCCAACACAAAATACATGAGCCCTAATGCCTTCTTTCAGACAAAACTGACACCCACTTTCTTTAAAAAATCGTGGTTCAAAATAGCATTTTTGGGCTGAGATAAGCACTTTGGTGACATTTTCCTGTAACTTGTTCCCAGTACATTCTAAGTGGCTGCTGACTTTGTGAGGTCTCTAAAAGTGGGTTTTAGGAGCCCAACACAAAATACATGAGCCCTAATGCCTTCCTTCAGACAGAACTGACACCCACTTTCTTTAAAAAATCGTGGTTCAAAATAGCATTTTTGGGCTGAGATAAGCACTTTGGTGACATTTTCCTGTAACTTGTTCCCAGTACATTTTAAGTGGCTGCTGACTTTGTGAGGTCTGTAAAATTGGGTTTTAGGAGCCCAACACAAAATACATGAGCCCTAATGCCTTCTTTCAGACAAAACTGACTTCCACTTTCTTAAAAAAATCTTGGGTCAAAATAGCATTATTAGACTGAGATAAGCACTTTGGTGACATTTTCCTGTAACTTGTTCCCAGTACATTCTAAGTGGCTGCTGACTTTGTGAGGTCTCTAAAAGTGGGTTTTAGGAGCCCAACACAAAATACATGAGCCCTAATGCCTTCTTTCAGACAAAACTGACACCCACTTTCTTTAAAAAATCTTGGGTCAAAATAGCATTTTTAGACTGAGATAAGCACTTTGGTGACATTTTCCTGTAACTTGTTCCCAGTACATTCTAAGTGGCTGCTGACTTTGTGAGGTCTCTAAAAGTGGGTTTTAGGAGCCCAACACAAAATACATGAGCCCCAATGCCTTCCTTCATACAAAACTGACACCCACTTTCCTTAAAAAATCGTGGCTCAAAATGGCATTTTTGGGCTGAGATAAGCACTTTGGTGACATTTTCCTGTAACTTGTTCCCAGTACATTCTAAGTGGCTGCTGACTTTGTGAGGTCTCTAAAAGTGGGTTTTAGGAGCCCAACACAAAATACATGAGCCCCAATGCCTTCCTTCATACAAAACTGACACCCACTTTCCTTAAAAAATCGTGGCTCAAAATGGCATTTTTGGGCTGAGATAAGCACTTTGGTGACATTTTCCTGTAACTTGTTCCCAGTACATTCTAAGTGGCTGCTGACTTTGTGAGGTCTCTAAAAGTGGGTTTTAGGAGCCCAACACAAAATACATGAGCCCTAATGCCTTCTTTCAGACAAAACTGACACCCACTTTCTTTAAAAAATCGTGGTTCAAAATAGCATTTTTGGGCTGAGATAAGCACTTTGGTGACATTTTCCTGTAACTTGTTCCCAGTACATTCTAAGTGGCTGCTGACTTTGTGAGGTCTCTAAAAGTGGGTTTTAGGAGCCCAACACAAAATACATGAGCCCTAATGCCTTCCTTCAGACAGAACTGACACCCACTTTCTTTAAAAAATCGTGGTTCAAAATAGCATTTTTGGGCTGAGATAAGCACTTTGGTGACATTTTCCTGTAACTTGTTCCCAGTACATTTTAAGTGGCTGCTGACTTTGTGAGGTCTGTAAAATTGGGTTTTAGGAGCCCAACACAAAATACATGAGCCCTAATGCCTTCTTTCAGACAAAACTGACTTCCACTTTCTTAAAAAAATCTTGTGTCAAAATAGCATTATTAGACTGAGATAAGCACTTTGGTGACATTTTCCTGTAACTTGTTCCCAGTACATTCTAAGTGGCTGCTGACTTTGTGAGGTCTCTAAAAGTGGGTTTTAGGAGCCCAACACAAAATACATGAGCCCTAATGCCTTCTTTCAGACAAAACTGACACCCACTTTCTTTAAAAAATCTTGGGTCAAAATAGCATTTTTAGACTGAGATAAGCACTTTGGTGACATTTTCCTGTAACTTGTTCCCAGTACATTCTAAGTGGCTGCTGACTTTGTGAGGTCTCTAAAAGTGGGTTTTAGGAGCCCAACACAAAATACATGAGCCCCAATGCCTTCCTTCATACAAAACTGACACCCACTTTCCTTAAAAAATCGTGGCTCAAAATGGCATTTTTGGGCTGAGATAAGCACTTTGGTGACATTTTCCTGTAACTTGTTCCCAGTACATTCTAAGTGGCTGCTGACTTTGTGAGGTCTCTAAAAGTGGGTTTTAGGAGCCCAACACAAAATACATGAGCCCTAATGCCTTCTTTCAGACAAAACTGACTTCCACTTTCTTAAAAAAATCTTGGGTCAAAATAGCATTATTAGACTGAGATAAGCACTTTGGTGACATTTTCCTGTAACTTGTTCCCAGTACATTCTAAGTGGCTGCTGACTTTGTGAGGTCTCTAAAAGTGGGTTTTAGGAGCCCAACACAAAATACATGAGCCCCAATGCCTTCCTTCATACAAAACTGACACCCACTTTCCTTAAAAAATCGTGGCTCAAAATGGCATTTTTGGGCTGAGATAAGCACTTTGGTGACATTTTCCTGTAACTTGTTCCCAGTACATTCTAAGTGGCTGCTGACTTTGTGAGGTCTCTAAAAGTGGGTTTTAGGAGCCCAACACAAAATACATGAGCCCTAATGCCTTCCTTCAGACAGAACTGACACCCACTTTCTTTAAAAAATCGTGGTTCAAAATAGCATTTTTGGGCTGAGATAAGCACTTTGGTGACATTTTCCTGTAACTTGTTCCCAGTACATTTTAAGTGGCTGCTGACTTTGTGAGGTCTGTAAAATTGGGTTTTAGGAGCCCAACACAAAATACATGAGCCCTAATGCCTTCTTTCAGACAAAACTGACTTCCACTTTCTTAAAAAAATCTTGGGTCAAAATAGCATTATTAGACTGAGATAAGCACTTTGGTGACATTTTCCTGTAACTTGTTCCCAGTACATTCTAAGTGGCTGCTGACTTTGTGAGGTCTCTAAAAGTGGGTTTTAGGAGCCCAACACAAAATACATGAGCCCTAATGCCTTCTTTCAGACAAAACTGACACCCACTTTCTTTAAAAAATCTTGGGTCAAAATAGCATTTTTAGACTGAGATAAGCACTTTGGTGACATTTTCCTGTAACTTGTTCCCAGTACATTCTAAGTGGCTGCTGACTTTGTGAGGTCTCTAAAAGTGGGTTTTAGGAGCCCAACACAAAATACATGAGCCCCAATGCCTTCCTTCATACAAAACTGACACCCACTTTCCTTAAAAAATCGTGGCTCAAAATGGCATTTTTGGGCTGAGATAAGCACTTTGGTGACATTTTCCTGTAACTTGTTCCCAGTACATTCTAAGTGGCTGCTGACTTTGTGAGGTCTCTAAAAGTGGGTTTTAGGAGCCCAACACAAAATACATGAGCCCCAATGCCTTCCTTCATACAAAACTGACACCCACTTTCCTTAAAAAATCGTGGCTCAAAATGGCATTTTTGGGCTGAGATAAGCACTTTGGTGACATTTTCCTGTAACTTGTTCCCAGTACATTCTAAGTGGCTGCTGACTTTGTGAGGTCTCTAAAAGTGGGTTTTAGGAGCCCAACACAAAATACATGAGCCCTAATGCCTTCTTTCAGACAAAACTGACACCCACTTTCTTTAAAAAATCGTGGTTCAAAATAGCATTTTTGGGCTGAGATAAGCACTTTGGTGACATTTTCCTGTAACTTGTTCCCAGTACATTCTAAGTGGCTGCTGACTTTGTGAGGTCTCTAAAAGTGGGTTTTAGGAGCCCAACACAAAATACATGAGCCCTAATGCCTTCCTTCAGACAGAACTGACACCCACTTTCTTTAAAAAATCGTGGTTCAAAATAGCATTTTTGGGCTGAGATAAGCACTTTGGTGACATTTTCCTGTAACTTGTTCCCAGTACATTTTAAGTGGCTGCTGACTTTGTGAGGTCTGTAAAATTGGGTTTTAGGAGCCCAACACAAAATACATGAGCCCTAATGCCTTCTTTCAGACAAAACTGACTTCCACTTTCTTAAAAAAATCTTGTGTCAAAATAGCATTATTAGACTGAGATAAGCACTTTGGTGACATTTTCCTGTAACTTGTTCCCAGTACATTCTAAGTGGCTGCTGACTTTGTGAGGTCTCTAAAAGTGGGTTTTAGGAGCCCAACACAAAATACATGAGCCCTAATGCCTTCTTTCAGACAAAACTGACACCCACTTTCTTTAAAAAATCTTGGGTCAAAATAGCATTTTTAGACTGAGATAAGCACTTTGGTGACATTTTCCTGTAACTTGTTCCCAGTACATTCTAAGTGGCTGCTGACTTTGTGAGGTCTCTAAAAGTGGGTTTTAGGAGCCCAACACAAAATACATGAGCCCCAATGCCTTCCTTCATACAAAACTGACACCCACTTTCCTTAAAAAATCGTGGCTCAAAATGGCATTTTTGGGCTGAGATAAGCACTTTGGTGACATTTTCCTGTAACTTGTTCCCAGTACATTCTAAGTGGCTGCTGACTTTGTGAGGTCTCTAAAAGTGGGTTTTAGGAGCCCAACACAAAATACATGAGCCCTAATGCCTTCTTTCAGACAAAACTGACTTCCACTTTCTTAAAAAAATCTTGGGTCAAAATAGCATTATTAGACTGAGATAAGCACTTTGGTGACATTTTCCTGTAACTTGTTCCCAGTACATTCTAAGTGGCTGCTGACTTTGTGAGGTCTCTAAAAGTGGGTTTTAGGAGCCCAACACAAAATACATGAGCCCCAATGCCTTCCTTCATACAAAACTGACACCCACTTTCCTTAAAAAATCGTGGCTCAAAATGGCATTTTTGGGCTGAGATAAGCACTTTGGTGACATTTTCCTGTAACTTGTTCCCAGTACATTCTAAGTGGCTGCTGACTTTGTGAGGTCTCTAAAAGTGGGTTTTAGGAGCCCAACACAAAATACATGAGCCCCAATGCCTTCCTTCATACAAAACTGACACCCACTTTCCTTAAAAAATCGTGGCTCAAAATGGCATTTTTGGGCTGAGATAAGCACTTTGGTGACATTTTCCTGTAACTTGTTCCCAGTACATTCTAAGTGGCTGCTGACTTTGTGAGGTCTCTAAAAGTGGGTTTTAGGAGCCCAACACAAAATACATGAGCCCTAATGCCTTCTTTCAGACAAAACTGACACCCACTTTCTTTAAAAAATCGTGGTTCAAAATAGCATTTTTGGGCTGAGATAAGCACTTTGGTGACATTTTCCTGTAACTTGTTCCCAGTACATTTTAAGTGGCTGCTGACTTTGTGAGGTCTGTAAAATTGGGTTTTAGGAGCCCAACACAAAATACATGAGCCCTAATGCCTTCTTTCAGACAAAACTGACTTCCACTTTCTTAAAAAAATCTTGGGTCAAAATAGCATTATTAGACTGAGATAAGCACTTTGGTGACATTTTCCTGTAACTTGTTCCCAGTACATTCTAAGTGGCTGCTGACTTTGTGAGGTCTCTAAAAGTGGGTTTTAGGAGCCCAACACAAAATACATGAGCCCTAATGCCTTCTTTCAGACAAAACTGACACCCACTTTCTTTAAAAAATCTTGGGTCAAAATAGCATTTTTAGACTGAGATAAGCACTTTGGTGACATTTTCCTGTAACTTGTTCCCAGTACATTCTAAGTGGCTGCTGACTTTGTGAGGTCTCTAAAAGTGGGTTTTAGGAGCCCAACACAAAATACATGAGCCCCAATGCCTTCCTTCATACAAAACTGACACCCACTTTCCTTAAAAAATCGTGGCTCAAAATGGCATTTTTGGGCTGAGATAAGCACTTTGGTGACATTTTCCTGTAACTTGTTCCCAGTACATTCTAAGTGGCTGCTGACTTTGTGAGGTCTCTAAAAGTGGGTTTTAGGAGCCCAACACAAAATACATGAGCCCCAATGCCTTCCTTCATACAAAACTGACACCCACTTTCCTTAAAAAATCGTGGCTCAAAATGGCATTTTTGGGCTGAGATAAGCACTTTGGTGACATTTTCCTGTAACTTGTTCCCAGTACATTCTAAGTGGCTGCTGACTTTGTGAGGTCTCTAAAAGTGGGTTTTAGGAGCCCAACACAAAATACATGAGCCCTAATGCCTTCTTTCAGACAAAACTGACACCCACTTTCTTTAAAAAATCGTGGTTCAAAATAGCATTTTTGGGCTGAGATAAGCACTTTGGTGACATTTTCCTGTAACTTGTTCCCAGTACATTCTAAGTGGCTGCTGACTTTGTGAGGTCTCTAAAAGTGGGTTTTAGGAGCCCAACACAAAATACATGAGCCCTAATGCCTTCCTTCAGACAGAACTGACACCCACTTTCTTTAAAAAATCGTGGTTCAAAATAGCATTTTTGGGCTGAGATAAGCACTTTGGTGACATTTTCCTGTAACTTGTTCCCAGTACATTTTAAGTGGCTGCTCACTTTGTGAGGTCTGTAAAATTGGGTTTTAGGAGCCCAACACAAAATACATGAGCCCTAATGCCTTCTTTCAGACAAAACTGACTTCCACTTTCTTAAAAAAATCTTGGGTCAAAATAGCATTATTAGACTGAGATAAGCACTTTGGTGACATTTTCCTGTAACTTGTTCCCAGTACATTCTAAGTGGCTGCTGACTTTGTGAGGTCTCTAAAAGTGGGTTTTAGGAGCCCAACACAAAATACATGAGCCCTAATGCCTTCTTTCAGACAAAACTGACACCCACTTTCTTTAAAAAATCTTGGGTCAAAATAGCATTTTTAGACTGAGATAAGCACTTTGGTGACATTTTCCTGTAACTTGTTCCCAGTACATTCTAAGTGGCTGCTGACTTTGTGAGGTCTCTAAAAGTGGGTTTTAGGAGCCCAACACAAAATACATGAGCCCCAATGCCTTCCTTCATACAAAACTGACACCCACTTTCCTTAAAAAATCGTGGCTCAAAATGGCATTTTTGGGCTGAGATAAGCACTTTGGTGACATTTTCCTGTAACTTGTTCCCAGTACATTCTAAGTGGCTGCTGACTTTGTGAGGTCTCTAAAAGTGGGTTTTAGGAGCCCAACACAAAATACATGAGCCCTAATGCCTTCTTTCAGACAAAACTGACTTCCACTTTCTTAAAAAAATCTTGGGTCAAAATAGCATTATTAGACTGAGATAAGCACTTTGGTGACATTTTCCTGTAACTTGTTCCCAGTACATTCTAAGTGGCTGCTGACTTTGTGAGGTCTCTAAAAGTGGGTTTTAGGAGCCCAACACAAAATACATGAGCCCCAATGCCTTCCTTCATACAAAACTGACACCCACTTTCCTTAAAAAATCGTGGCTCAAAATGGCATTTTTGGGCTGAGATAAGCACTTTGGTGACATTTTCCTGTAACTTGTTCCCAGTACATTCTAAGTGGCTGCTGACTTTGTGAGGTCTCTAAAAGTGGGTTTTAGGAGCCCAACACAAAATACATGAGCCCCAATGCCTTCCTTCATACAAAACTGACACCCACTTTCCTTAAAAAATCGTGGCTCAAAATGGCATTTTTGGGCTGAGATAAGCACTTTGGTGACATTTTCCTGTAACTTGTTCCCAGTACATTCTAAGTGGCTGCTGACTTTGTGAGGTCTCTAAAAGTGGGTTTTAGGAGCCCAACACAAAATAGCCTTCTTTCAGACAAAACTGACACCCACTTTCTTTAAAAAATCGTGGTTCAAAATAGCATTTTTGGGCTGAGATAAGCACTTTGGTGACATTTTCCTGTAACTTGTTCCCAGTACATTCTAAGTGGCTGCTGACTTTGTGAGGTCTCTAAAAGTGGGTTTTAGGAGCCCAACACAAAATACATGAGCCCTAATGCCTTCCTTCAGACAGAACTGACACCCACTTTCTTTAAAAAATCGTGGTTCAAAATAGCATTTTTGGGCTGAGATAAGCACTTTGGTGACATTTTCCTGTAACTTGTTCCCAGTACATTTTAAGTGGCTGCTGACTTTGTGAGGTCTGTAAAATTGGGTTTTAGGAGCCCAACACAAAATACATGAGCCCTAATGCCTTCTTTCAGACAAAACTGACTTCCACTTTCTTAAAAAAATCTTGGGTCAAAATAGCATTATTAGACTGAGATAAGCACTTTGGTGACATTTTCCTGTAACTTGTTCCCAGTACATTCTAAGTGGCTGCTGACTTTGTGAGGTCTCTAAAAGTGGGTTTTAGGAGCCCAACACAAAATACATGAGCCCTAATGCCTTCTTTCAGACAAAACTGACACCCACTTTCTTTAAAAAATCTTGGGTCAAAATAGCATTTTTAGACTGAGATAAGCACTTTGGTGACATTTTCCTGTAACTTGTTCCCAGTACATTCTAAGTGGCTGCTGACTTTGTGAGGTCTCTAAAAGTGGGTTTTAGGAGCCCAACACAAAATACATGAGCCCCAATGCCTTCCTTCATACAAAACTGACACCCACTTTCCTTAAAAAATCGTGGCTCAAAATGGCATTTTTGGGCTGAGATAAGCACTTTGGTGACATTTTCCTGTAACTTGTTCCCAGTACATTCTAAGTGGCTGCTGACTTTGTGAGGTCTCTAAAAGTGGGTTTTAGGAGCCCAACACAAAATACATGAGCCCTAATGCCTTCTTTCAGACAAAACTGACTTCCACTTTCTTAAAAAAATCTTGGGTCAAAATAGCATTATTAGACTGAGATAAGCACTTTGGTGACATTTTCCTGTAACTTGTTCCCAGTACATTCTAAGTGGCTGCTGACTTTGTGAGGTCTCTAAAAGTGGGTTTTAGGAGCCCAACACAAAATACATGAGCCCCAATGCCTTCCTTCATACAAAACTGACACCCACTTTCCTTAAAAAATCGTGGCTCAAAATGGCATTTTTGGGCTGAGATAAGCACTTTGGTGACATTTTCCTGTAACTTGTTCCCAGTACATTCTAAGTGGCTGCTGACTTTGTGAGGTCTCTAAAAGTGGGTTTTAGGAGCCCAACACAAAATACATGAGCCCCAATGCCTTCCTTCATACAAAACTGACACCCACTTTCCTTAAAAAATCGTGGCTCAAAATGGCATTTTTGGGCTGAGATAAGCACTTTGGTGACATTTTCCTGTAACTTGTTCCCAGTACATTCTAAGTGGCTGCTGACTTTGTGAGGTCTCTAAAAGTGGGTTTTAGGAGCCCAACACAAAATACATGAGCCCTAATGCCTTCTTTCAGACAAAACTGACTTCCACTTTCTTAAAAAAATCTTGGGTCAAAATAGCATTATTAGACTGAGATAAGCACTTTGGTGACATTTTCCTGTAACTTGTTCCCAGTACATTCTAAGTGGCTGCTGACTTTGTGAGGTCTCTAAAAGTGGGTTTTAGGAGCCCAACACAAAATACATGAGCCCCAATGCCTTCCTTCATACAAAACTGACACCCACTTTCCTTAAAAAATCGTGGCTCAAAATGGCATTTTTGGGCTGAGATAAGCACTTTGGTGACATTTTCCTGTAACTTGTTCCCAGTACATTCTAAGTGGCTGCTGACTTTGTGAGGTCTCTAAAAGTGGGTTTTAGGAGCCCAACACAAAATACATGAGCCCTAATGCCTTCTTTCAGACAAAACTGACTTCCACTTTCTTAAAAAAATCTTGGGTCAAAATAGCATTATTAGACTGAGATAAGCACTTTGGTGACATTTTCCTGTAACTTGTTCCCAGTACATTCTAAGTGGCTGCTGACTTTGTGAGGTCTCTAAAAGTGGGTTTTAGGAGCCCAACACAAAATACATGAGCCCCAATGCCTTCCTTCATACAAAACTGACACCCACTTTCCTTAAAAAATCGTGGCTCAAAATGGCATTTTTGGGCTGAGATAAGCACTTTGGTGACATTTTCCTGTAACTTGTTCCCAGTACATTCTAAGTGGCTGCTGACTTTGTGAGGTCTCTAAAAGTGGGTTTTAGGAGCCCAACACAAAATACATGAGCCCTAATGCCTTCCTTCAGACAGAACTGACACCCACTTTCTTTAAAAAATCGTGGTTCAAAATAGCATTTTTGGGCTGAGATAAGCACTTTGGTGACATTTTCCTGTAACTTGTTCCCAGTACATTTTAAGTGGCTGCTGACTTTGTGAGGTCTGTAAAATTGGGTTTTAGGAGCCCAACACAAAATACATGAGCCCTAATGCCTTCTTTCAGACAAAACTGACTTCCACTTTCTTAAAAAAATCTTGGGTCAAAATAGCATTATTAGACTGAGATAAGCACTTTGGTGACATTTTCCTGTAACTTGTTCCCAGTACATTCTAAGTGGCTGCTGACTTTGTGAGGTCTCTAAAAGTGGGTTTTAGGAGCCCAACACAAAATACATGAGCCCCAATGCCTTCCTTCATACAAAACTGACACCCACTTTCCTTAAAAAATCGTGGCTCAAAATGGCATTTTTGGGCTGAGATAAGCACTTTGGTGACATTTTCCTGTAACTTGTTCCCAGTACATTCTAAGTGGCTGCTGACTTTGTGAGGTCTCTAAAAGTGGGTTTTAGGAGCCCAACACAAAATACATGAGCCCCAATGCCTTCCTTCATACAAAACTGACACCCACTTTCCTTAAAAAATCGTGGCTCAAAATGGCATTTTTGGGCTGAGATAAGCACTTTGGTGACATTTTCCTGTAACTTGTTCCCAGTACATTCTAAGTGGCTGCTGACTTTGTGAGGTCTCTAAAAGTGGGTTTTAGGAGCCCAACACAAAATACATGAGCCCTAATGCCTTCTTTCAGACAAAACTGACTTCCACTTTCTTAAAAAAATCTTGGGTCAAAATAGCATTATTAGACTGAGATAAGCACTTTGGTGACATTTTCCTGTAACTTGTTCCCAGTACATTCTAAGTGGCTGCTGACTTTGTGAGGTCTCTAAAAGTGGGTTTTAGGAGCCCAACACAAAATACATGAGCCCCAATGCCTTCCTTCATACAAAACTGACACCCACTTTCCTTAAAAAATCGTGGCTCAAAATGGCATTTTTGGGCTGAGATAAGCACTTTGGTGACATTTTCCTGTAACTTGTTCCCAGTACATTCTAAGTGGCTGCTGACTTTGAGAGGTCTCTAAAAGTGGGTTTTAGGAGCCCAACACAAAATACATGAGCCCTAATGCCTTCTTTCAGACAAAACTGACTTCCACTTTCTTAAAAAAATCTTGGGTCAAAATAGCATTATTAGACTGAGATAAGCACTTTGGTGACATTTTCCTGTAACTTGTTCCCAGTACATTCTAAGTGGCTGCTGACTTTGTGAGGTCTCTAAAAGTGGGTTTTAGGAGCCCAACACAAAATACATGAGCCCCAATGCCTTCCTTCATACAAAACTGACACCCACTTTCCTTAAAAAATCGTGGCTCAAAATGGCATTTTTGGGCTGAGATAAGCACTTTGGTGACATTTTCCTGTAACTTGTTCCCAGTACATTCTAAGTGGCTGCTGACTTTGTGAGGTCTCTAAAAGTGGGTTTTAGGAGCCCAACACAAAATACATGAGCCCTAATGCCTTCCTTCAGACAGAACTGACACCCACTTTCTTTAAAAAATCGTGGTTCAAAATAGCATTTTTGGGCTGAGATAAGCACTTTGGTGACATTTTCCTGTAACTTGTTCCCAGTACATTTTAAGTGGCTGCTGACTTTGTGAGGTCTGTAAAATTGGGTTTTAGGAGCCCAACACAAAATACATGAGCCCTAATGCCTTCTTTCAGACAAAACTGACTTCCACTTTCTTAAAAAAATCTTGGGTCAAAATAGCATTATTAGACTGAGATAAGCACTTTGGTGACATTTTCCTGTAACTTGTTCCCAGTACATTCTAAGTGGCTGCTGACTTTGTGAGGTCTCTAAAAGTGGGTTTTAGGAGCCCAACACAAAATACATGAGCCCCAATGCCTTCCTTCATACAAAACTGACACCCACTTTCCTTAAAAAATCGTGGCTCAAAATGGCATTTTTGGGCTGAGATAAGCACTTTGGTGACATTTTCCTGTAACTTGTTCCCAGTACATTCTAAGTGGCTGCTGACTTTGTGAGGTCTCTAAAAGTGGGTTTTAGGAGCCCAACACAAAATACATGAGCCCTAATGCCTTCTTTCAGACAAAACTGACTTCCACTTTCTTAAAAAAATCTTGGGTCAAAATAGCATTATTAGACTGAGATAAGCACTTTGGTGACATTTTCCTGTAACTTGTTCCCAGTACATTCTAAGTGGCTGCTGACTTTGTGAGGTCTCTAAAAGTGGGTTTTAGGAGCCCAACACAAAATACATGAGCCCCAATGCCTTCCTTCATACAAAACTGACACCCACTTTCCTTAAAAAATCGTGGCTCAAAATGGCATTTTTGGGCTGAGATAAGCACTTTGGTGACATTTTCCTGTAACTTGTTCCCAGTACATTCTAAGTGGCTGCTGACTTTGTGAGGTCTCTAAAAGTGGGTTTTAGGAGCCCAACACAAAATACATGAGCCCTAATGCCTTCTTTCAGACAAAACTGACTTCCACTTTCTTAAAAAAATCTTGGGTCAAAATAGCATTATTAGACTGAGATAAGCACTTTGGTGACATTTTCCTGTAACTTGTTCCCAGTACATTCTAAGTGGCTGCTGACTTTGTGAGGTCTCTAAAAGTGGGTTTTAGGAGCCCAACACAAAATACATGAGCCCCAATGCCTTCCTTCATACAAAACTGACACCCACTTTCCTTAAAAAATCGTGGCTCAAAATGGCATTTTTGGGCTGAGATAAGCACTTTGGTGACATTTTCCTGTAACTTGTTCCCAGTACATTCTAAGTGGCTGCTGACTTTGTGAGGTCTCTAAAAGTGGGTTTTAGGAGCCCAACACAAAATACATGAGCCCTAATGCCTTCTTTCAGACAAAACTGACTTCCACTTTCTTAAAAAAATCTTGGGTCAAAATAGCATTATTAGACTGAGATAAGCACTTTGGTGACATTTTCCTGTAACTTGTTCCCAGTACATTCTAAGTGGCTGCTGACTTTGTGAGGTCTCTAAAAGTGGGTTTTAGGAGCCCAACACAAAATACATGAGCCCCAATGCCTTCCTTCATACAAAACTGACACCCACTTTCCTTAAAAAATCGTGGCTCAAAATGGCATTTTTGGGCTGAGATAAGCACTTTGGTGACATTTTCCTGTAACTTGTTCCCAGTACATTCTAAGTGGCTGCTGACTTTGTGAGGTCTCTAAAAGTGGGTTTTAGGAGCCCAACACAAAATACATGAGCCCTAATGCCTTCTTTCAGACAAAACTGACTTCCACTTTCTTAAAAAAATCTTGGGTCAAAATAGCATTATTAGACTGAGATAAGCACTTTGGTGACATTTTCCTGTAACTTGTTCCCAGTACATTCTAAGTGGCTGCTGACTTTGTGAGGTCTCTAAAAGTGGGTTTTAGGAGCCCAACACAAAATACATGAGCCCCAATGCCTTCCTTCATACAAAACTGACACCCACTTTCCTTAAAAAATCGTGGCTCAAAATGGCATTTTTGGGCTGAGATAAGCACTTTGGTGACATTTTCCTGTAACTTGTTCCCAGTACATTCTAAGTGGCTGCTGACTTTGTGAGGTCTCTAAAAGTGGGTTTTAGGAGCCCAACACAAAATACATGAGCCCTAATGCCTTCTTTCAGACAAAACTGACTTCCACTTTCTTAAAAAAATCTTGGGTCAAAATAGCATTATTAGACTGAGATAAGCACTTTGGTGACATTTTCCTGTAACTTGTTCCCAGTACATTCTAAGTGGCTGCTGACTTTGTGAGGTCTCTAAAAGTGGGTTTTAGGAGCCCAACACAAAATACATGAGCCCTAATGCCTTCTTTCAGACAAAACTGACTTCCACTTTCTTAAAAAAATCTTGGGTCAAAATAGCATTATTAGACTGAGATAAGCACTTTGGTGACATTTTCCTGTAACTTGTTCCCAGTACATTCTAAGTGGCTGCTGACTTTGTGAGGTCTCTAAAAGTGGGTTTTAGGAGCCCAACACAAAATACATGAGCCCCAATGCCTTCCTTCATACAAAACTGACACCCACTTTCCTTAAAAAATCGTGGCTCAAAATGGCATTTTTGGGCTGAGATAAGCACTTTGGTGACATTTTCCTGTAACTTGTTCCCAGTACATTCTAAGTGGCTGCTGACTTTGTGAGGTCTCTAAAAGTGGGTTTTAGGAGCCCAACACAAAATACATGAGCCCTAATGCCTTCTTTCAGACAAAACTGACTTCCACTTTCTTAAAAAAATCTTGGGTCAAAATAGCATTATTAGACTGAGATAAGCACTTTGGTGACATTTTCCTGTAACTTGTTCCCAGTACATTCTAAGTGGCTGCTGACTTTGTGAGGTCTCTAAAAGTGGGTTTTAGGAGCCCAACACAAAATACATGAGCCCCAATGCCTTCCTTCATACAAAACTGACACCCACTTTCCTTAAAAAATCGTGGCTCAAAATGGCATTTTTGGGCTGAGATAAGCACTTTGGTGACATTTTCCTGTAACTTGTTCCCAGTACATTCTAAGTGGCTGCTGACTTTGTGAGGTCTCTAAAAGTGGGTTTTAGGAGCCCAACACAAAATACATGAGCCCCAATGCCTTCCTTCATACAAAACTGACACCCACTTTCCTTAAAAAATCGTGGCTCAAAATGGCATTTTTGGGCTGAGATAAGCACTTTGGTGACATTTTCCTGTAACTTGTTCCCAGTACATTCTAAGTGGCTGCTGACTTTGTGAGGTCTCTAAAAGTGGGTTTTAGGAGCCCAACACAAAATACATGAGCCCTAATGCCTTCTTTCAGACAAAACTGACTTCCACTTTCTTAAAAAAATCTTGGGTCAAAATAGCATTATTAGACTGAGATAAGCACTTTGGTGACATTTTCCTGTAACTTGTTCCCAGTACATTCTAAGTGGCTGCTGACTTTGTGAGGTCTCTAAAAGTGGGTTTTAGGAGCCCAACACAAAATACATGAGCCCCAATGCCTTCCTTCATACAAAACTGACACCCACTTTCCTTAAAAAATCGTGGCTCAAAATGGCATTTTTGGGCTGAGATAAGCACTTTGGTGACATTTTCCTGTAACTTGTTCCCAGTACATTCTAAGTGGCTGCTGACTTTGTGAGGTCTCTAAAAGTGGGTTTTAGGAGCCCAACACAAAATACATGAGCCCTAATGCCTTCTTTCAGACAAAACTGACTTCCACTTTCTTAAAAAAATCTTGGGTCAAAATAGCATTATTAGACTGAGATAAGCACTTTGGTGACATTTTCCTGTAACTTGTTCCCAGTACATTCTAAGTGGCTGCTGACTTTGTGAGGTCTCTAAAAGTGGGTTTTAGGAGCCCAACACAAAATACATGAGCCCCAATGCCTTCCTTCATACAAAACTGACACCCACTTTCCTTAAAAAATCGTGGCTCAAAATGGCATTTTTGGGCTGAGATAAGCACTTTGGTGACATTTTCCTGTAACTTGTTCCCAGTACATTCTAAGTGGCTGCTGACTTTGTGAGGTCTCTAAAAGTGGGTTTTAGGAGCCCAACACAAAATACATGAGCCCTAATGCCTTCTTTCAGACAAAACTGACTTCCACTTTCTTAAAAAAATCTTGGGTCAAAATAGCATTATTAGACTGAGATAAGCACTTTGGTGACATTTTCCTGTAACTTGTTCCCAGTACATTCTAAGTGGCTGCTGACTTTGTGAGGTCTCTAAAAGTGGGTTTTAGGAGCCCAACACAAAATACATGAGCCCCAATGCCTTCCTTCATACAAAACTGACACCCACTTTCCTTAAAAAATCGTGGCTCAAAATGGCATTTTTGGGCTGAGATAAGCACTTTGGTGACATTTTCCTGTAACTTGTTCCCAGTACATTCTAAGTGGCTGCTGACTTTGTGAGGTCTCTAAAAGTGGGTTTTAGGAGCCCAACACAAAATACATGAGCCCTAATGCCTTCTTTCAGACAAAACTGACTTCCACTTTCTTAAAAAAATCTTGGGTCAAAATAGCATTATTAGACTGAGATAAGCACTTTGGTGACATTTTCCTGTAACTTGTTCCCAGTACATTCTAAGTGGCTGCTGACTTTGTGAGGTCTCTAAAAGTGGGTTTTAGGAGCCCAACACAAAATACATGAGCCCCAATGCCTTCCTTCATACAAAACTGACACCCACTTTCCTTAAAAAATCGTGGCTCAAAATGGCATTTTTGGGCTGAGATAAGCACTTTGGTGACATTTTCCTGTAACTTGTTCCCAGTACATTCTAAGTGGCTGCTGACTTTGTGAGGTCTCTAAAAGTGGGTTTTAGGAGCCCAACACAAAATACATGAGCCCCAATGCCTTCCTTCATACAAAACTGACACCCACTTTCCTTAAAAAATCGTGGCTCAAAATGGCATTTTTGGGCTGAGATAAGCACTTTGGTGACATTTTCCTGTAACTTGTTCCCAGTACATTCTAAGTGGCTGCTGACTTTGTGAGGTCTCTAAAAGTGGGTTTTAGGAGCCCAACACAAAATACATGAGCCCTAATGCCTTCTTTCAGACAAAACTGACTTCCACTTTCTTAAAAAAATCTTGGGTCAAAATAGCATTATTAGACTGAGATAAGCACTTTGGTGACATTTTCCTGTAACTTGTTCCCAGTACATTCTAAGTGGCTGCTGACTTTGTGAGGTCTCTAAAAGTGGGTTTTAGGAGCCCAACACAAAATACATGAGCCCCAATGCCTTCCTTCATACAAAACTGACACCCACTTTCCTTAAAAAATCGTGGCTCAAAATGGCATTTTTGGGCTGAGATAAGCACTTTGGTGACATTTTCCTGTAACTTGTTCCCAGTACATTCTAAGTGGCTGCTGACTTTGTGAGGTCTCTAAAAGTGGGTTTTAGGAGCCCAACACAAAATACATGAGCCCTAATGCCTTCTTTCAGACAAAACTGACTTCCACTTTCTTAAAAAAATCTTGGGTCAAAATAGCATTATTAGACTGAGATAAGCACTTTGGTGACATTTTCCTGTAACTTGTTCCCAGTACATTCTAAGTGGCTGCTGACTTTGTGAGGTCTCTAAAAGTGGGTTTTAGGAGCCCAACACAAAATACATGAGCCCCAATGCCTTCCTTCATACAAAACTGACACCCACTTTCCTTAAAAAATCGTGGCTCAAAATGGCATTTTTGGGCTGAGATAAGCACTTTGGTGACATTTTCCTGTAACTTGTTCCCAGTACATTCTAAGTGGCTGCTGACTTTGTGAGGTCTCTAAAAGTGGGTTTTAGGAGCCCAACACAAAATACATGAGCCCTAATGCCTTCTTTCAGACAAAACTGACTTCCACTTTCTTAAAAAAATCTTGGGTCAAAATAGCATTATTAGACTGAGATAAGCACTTTGGTGACATTTTCCTGTAACTTGTTCCCAGTACATTCTAAGTGGCTGCTGACTTTGTGAGGTCTCTAAAAGTGGGTTTTAGGAGCCCAACACAAAATACATGAGCCCCAATGCCTTCCTTCATACAAAACTGACACCCACTTTCCTTAAAAAATCGTGGCTCAAAATGGCATTTTTGGGCTGAGATAAGCACTTTGGTGACATTTTCCTGTAACTTGTTCCCAGTACATTCTAAGTGGCTGCTGACTTTGTGAGGTCTCTAAAAGTGGGTTTTAGGAGCCCAACACAAAATACATGAGCCCTAATGCCTTCTTTCAGACAAAACTGACTTCCACTTTCTTAAAAAAATCTTGGGTCAAAATAGCATTATTAGACTGAGATAAGCACTTTGGTGACATTTTCCTGTAACTTGTTCCCAGTACATTCTAAGTGGCTGCTGACTTTGTGAGGTCTCTAAAAGTGGGTTTTAGGAGCCCAACACAAAATACATGAGCCCCAATGCCTTCCTTCATACAAAACTGACACCCACTTTCCTTAAAAAATCGTGGCTCAAAATGGCATTTTTGGGCTGAGATAAGCACTTTGGTGACATTTTCCTGTAACTTGTTCCCAGTACATTCTAAGTGGCTGCTGACTTTGTGAGGTCTCTAAAAGTGGGTTTTAGGAGCCCAACACAAAATACATGAGCCCTAATGCCTTCTTTCAGACAAAACTGACTTCCACTTTCTTAAAAAAATCTTGGGTCAAAATAGCATTATTAGACTGAGATAAGCACTTTGGTGACATTTTCCTGTAACTTGTTCCCAGTACATTCTAAGTGGCTGCTGACTTTGTGAGGTCTCTAAAAGTGGGTTTTAGGAGCCCAACACAAAATACATGAGCCCCAATGCCTTCCTTCATACAAAACTGACACCCACTTTCCTTAAAAAATCGTGGCTCAAAATGGCATTTTTGGGCTGAGATAAGCACTTTGGTGACATTTTCCTGTAACTTGTTCCCAGTACATTCTAAGTGGCTGCTGACTTTGTGAGGTCTCTAAAAGTGGGTTTTAGGAGCCCAACACAAAATACATGAGCCCTAATGCCTTCTTTCAGACAAAACTGACTTCCACTTTCTTAAAAAAATCTTGGGTCAAAATAGCATTATTAGACTGAGATAAGCACTTTGGTGACATTTTCCTGTAACTTGTTCCCAGTACATTCTAAGTGGCTGCTGACTTTGTGAGGTCTCTAAAAGTGGGTTTTAGGAGCCCAACACAAAATACATGAGCCCCAATGCCTTCCTTCATACAAAACTGACACCCACTTTCCTTAAAAAATCGTGGCTCAAAATGGCATTTTTGGGCTGAGATAAGCACTTTGGTGACATTTTCCTGTAACTTGTTCCCAGTACATTCTAAGTGGCTGCTGACTTTGTGAGGTCTCTAAAAGTGGGTTTTAGGAGCCCAACACAAAATACATGAGCCCTAATGCCTTCTTTCAGACAAAACTGACTTCCACTTTCTTAAAAAAATCTTGGGTCAAAATAGCATTATTAGACTGAGATAAGCACTTTGGTGACATTTTCCTGTAACTTGTTCCCAGTACATTCTAAGTGGCTGCTGACTTTGTGAGGTCTCTAAAAGTGGGTTTTAGGAGCCCAACACAAAATACATGAGCCCCAATGCCTTCCTTCATACAAAACTGACACCCACTTTCCTTAAAAAATCGTGGCTCAAAATGGCATTTTTGGGCTGAGATAAGCACTTTGGTGACATTTTCCTGTAACTTGTTCCCAGTACATTCTAAGTGGCTGCTGACTTTGTGAGGTCTCTAAAAGTGGGTTTTAGGAGCCCAACACAAAATACATGAGCCCCAATGCCTTCCTTCATACAAAACTGACACCCACTTTCCTTAAAAAATCGTGGCTCAAAATGGCATTTTTGGGCTGAGATAAGCACTTTGGTGACATTTTCCTGTAACTTGTTCCCAGTACATTCTAAGTGGCTGCTGACTTTGTGAGGTCTCTAAAAGTGGGTTTTAGGAGCCCAACACAAAATACATGAGCCCTAATGCCTTCTTTCAGACAAAACTGACTTCCACTTTCTTAAAAAAATCTTGGGTCAAAATAGCATTATTAGACTGAGATAAGCACTTTGGTGACATTTTCCTGTAACTTGTTCCCAGTACATTCTAAGTGGCTGCTGACTTTGTGAGGTCTCTAAAAGTGGGTTTTAGGAGCCCAACACAAAATACATGAGCCCCAATGCCTTCCTTCATACAAAACTGACACCCACTTTCCTTAAAAAATCGTGGCTCAAAATGGCATTTTTGGGCTGAGATAAGCACTTTGGTGACATTTTCCTGTAACTTGTTCCCAGTACATTCTAAGTGGCTGCTGACTTTGTGAGGTCTCTAAAAGTGGGTTTTAGGAGCCCAACACAAAATACATGAGCCCTAATGCCTTCTTTCAGACAAAACTGACTTCCACTTTCTTAAAAAAATCTTGGGTCAAAATAGCATTATTAGACTGAGATAAGCACTTTGGTGACATTTTCCTGTAACTTGTTCCCAGTACATTCTAAGTGGCTGCTGACTTTGTGAGGTCTCTAAAAGTGGGTTTTAGGAGCCCAACACAAAATACATGAGCCCCAATGCCTTCCTTCATACAAAACTGACACCCACTTTCCTTAAAAAATCGTGGCTCAAAATGGCATTTTTGGGCTGAGATAAGCACTTTGGTGACATTTTCCTGTAACTTGTTCCCAGTACATTCTAAGTGGCTGCTGACTTTGTGAGGTCTCTAAAAGTGGGTTTTAGGAGCCCAACACAAAATACATGAGCCCTAATGCCTTCTTTCAGACAAAACTGACTTCCACTTTCTTAAAAAAATCTTGGGTCAAAATAGCATTATTAGACTGAGATAAGCACTTTGGTGACATTTTCCTGTAACTTGTTCCCAGTACATTCTAAGTGGCTGCTGACTTTGTGAGGTCTCTAAAAGTGGGTTTTAGGAGCCCAACACAAAATACATGAGCCCCAATGCCTTCCTTCATACAAAACTGACACCCACTTTCCTTAAAAAATCGTGGCTCAAAATGGCATTTTTGGGCTGAGATAAGCACTTTGGTGACATTTTCCTGTAACTTGTTCCCAGTACATTCTAAGTGGCTGCTGACTTTGTGAGGTCTCTAAAAGTGGGTTTTAGGAGCCCAACACAAAATACATGAGCCCTAATGCCTTCTTTCAGACAAAACTGACTTCCACTTTCTTAAAAAAATCTTGGGTCAAAATAGCATTATTAGACTGAGATAAGCACTTTGGTGACATTTTCCTGTAACTTGTTCCCAGTACATTCTAAGTGGCTGCTGACTTTGTGAGGTCTCTAAAAGTGGGTTTTAGGAGCCCAACACAAAATACATGAGCCCCAATGCCTTCCTTCATACAAAACTGACACCCACTTTCCTTAAAAAATCGTGGCTCAAAATGGCATTTTTGGGCTGAGATAAGCACTTTGGTGACATTTTCCTGTAACTTGTTCCCAGTACATTCTAAGTGGCTGCTGACTTTGTGAGGTCTCTAAAAGTGGGTTTTAGGAGCCCAACACAAAATACATGAGCCCTAATGCCTTCTTTCAGACAAAACTGACTTCCACTTTCTTAAAAAAATCTTGGGTCAAAATAGCATTATTAGACTGAGATAAGCACTTTGGTGACATTTTCCTGTAACTTGTTCCCAGTACATTCTAAGTGGCTGCTGACTTTGTGAGGTCTCTAAAAGTGGGTTTTAGGAGCCCAACACAAAATACATGAGCCCCAATGCCTTCCTTCATACAAAACTGACACCCACTTTCCTTAAAAAATCGTGGCTCAAAATGGCATTTTTGGGCTGAGATAAGCACTTTGGTGACATTTTCCTGTAACTTGTTCCCAGTACATTCTAAGTGGCTGCTGACTTTGTGAGGTCTCTAAAAGTGGGTTTTAGGAGCCCAACACAAAATACATGAGCCCCAATGCCTTCCTTCATACAAAACTGACACCCACTTTCCTTAAAAAATCGTGGCTCAAAATGGCATTTTTGGGCTGAGATAAGCACTTTGGTGACATTTTCCTGTAACTTGTTCCCAGTACATTCTAAGTGGCTGCTGACTTTGTGAGGTCTCTAAAAGTGGGTTTTAGGAGCCCAACACAAAATACATGAGCCCTAATGCCTTCTTTCAGACAAAACTGACTTCCACTTTCTTAAAAAAATCTTGGGTCAAAATAGCATTATTAGACTGAGATAAGCACTTTGGTGACATTTTCCTGTAACTTGTTCCCAGTACATTCTAAGTGGCTGCTGACTTTGTGAGGTCTCTAAAAGTGGGTTTTAGGAGCCCAACACAAAATACATGAGCCCCAATGCCTTCCTTCATACAAAACTGACACCCACTTTCCTTAAAAAATCGTGGCTCAAAATGGCATTTTTGGGCTGAGATAAGCACTTTGGTGACATTTTCCTGTAACTTGTTCCCAGTACATTCTAAGTGGCTGCTGACTTTGTGAGGTCTCTAAAAGTGGGTTTTAGGAGCCCAACACAAAATACATGAGCCCTAATGCCTTCTTTCAGACAAAACTGACTTCCACTTTCTTAAAAAAATCTTGGGTCAAAATAGCATTATTAGACTGAGATAAGCACTTTGGTGACATTTTCCTGTAACTTGTTCCCAGTACATTCTAAGTGGCTGCTGACTTTGTGAGGTCTCTAAAAGTGGGTTTTAGGAGCCCAACACAAAATACATGAGCCCCAATGCCTTCCTTCATACAAAACTGACACCCACTTTCCTTAAAAAATCGTGGCTCAAAATGGCATTTTTGGGCTGAGATAAGCACTTTGGTGACATTTTCCTGTAACTTGTTCCCAGTACATTCTAAGTGGCTGCTGACTTTGTGAGGTCTCTAAAAGTGGGTTTTAGGAGCCCAACACAAAATACATGAGCCCTAATGCCTTCTTTCAGACAAAACTGACTTCCACTTTCTTAAAAAAATCTTGGGTCAAAATAGCATTATTAGACTGAGATAAGCACTTTGGTGACATTTTCCTGTAACTTGTTCCCAGTACATTCTAAGTGGCTGCTGACTTTGTGAGGTCTCTAAAAGTGGGTTTTAGGAGCCCAACACAAAATACATGAGCCCCAATGCCTTCCTTCATACAAAACTGACACCCACTTTCCTTAAAAAATCGTGGCTCAAAATGGCATTTTTGGGCTGAGATAAGCACTTTGGTGACATTTTCCTGTAACTTGTTCCCAGTACATTCTAAGTGGCTGCTGACTTTGTGAGGTCTCTAAAAGTGGGTTTTAGGAGCCCAACACAAAATACATGAGCCCTAATGCCTTCTTTCAGACAAAACTGACTTCCACTTTCTTAAAAAAATCTTGGGTCAAAATAGCATTATTAGACTGAGATAAGCACTTTGGTGACATTTTCCTGTAACTTGTTCCCAGTACATTCTAAGTGGCTGCTGACTTTGTGAGGTCTCTAAAAGTGGGTTTTAGGAGCCCAACACAAAATACATGAGCCCCAATGCCTTCCTTCATACAAAACTGACACCCACTTTCCTTAAAAAATCGTGGCTCAAAATGGCATTTTTGGGCTGAGATAAGCACTTTGGTGACATTTTCCTGTAACTTGTTCCCAGTACATTCTAAGTGGCTGCTGACTTTGTGAGGTCTCTAAAAGTGGGTTTTAGGAGCCC
This sequence comes from Gymnoscopelus braueri, assembly GCF_963280865.1. Classification (NCBI taxonomy): domain Eukaryota; kingdom Metazoa; phylum Chordata; class Actinopteri; order Myctophiformes; family Myctophidae; genus Gymnoscopelus; species Gymnoscopelus braueri. Next base: position 211,704 of record NW_027660344.1, read on the forward strand.
AACACAAAATACATGAGCCCTAATGCCTTCTTTCAGACAAAACTGACTTCCACTTTCTTAAAAAAATCTTGGGTCAAAATAGCATTATTAGACTGAGATAAGCACTTTGGTGACATTTTCCTGTAACTTGTTCCCAGTACATTCTAAGTGGCTGCTGACTTTGTGAGGTCTCTAAAAGTGGGTTTTAGGAGCCCAACACAAAATACATGAGCCCCAATGCCTTCCTTCATACAAAACTGACACCCACTTTCCTTAAAAAATCGTGGCTCAAAATGGCATTTTTGGGCTGAGATAAGCACTTTGGTGACATTTTCCTGTAACTTGTTCCCAGTACATTCTAAGTGGCTGCTGACTTTGTGAGGTCTCTAAAAGTGGGTTTTAGGAGCCCAACACAAAATACATGAGCCCTAATGCCTTCTTTCAGACAAAACTGACTTCCACTTTCTTAAAAAAATCTTGGGTCAAAATAGCATTATTAGACTGAGATAAGCACTTTGGTGACATTTTCCTGTAACTTGTTCCCAGTACATTCTAAGTGGCTGCTGACTTTGTGAGGTCTCTAAAAGTGGGTTTTAGGAGCCCAACACAAAATACATGAGCCCCAATGCCTTCCTTCATACAAAACTGACACCCACTTTCCTTAAAAAATCGTGGCTCAAAATGGCATTTTTGGGCTGAGATAAGCACTTTGGTGACATTTTCCTGTAACTTGTTCCCAGTACATTCTAAGTGGCTGCTGACTTTGTGAGGTCTCTAAAAGTGGGTTTTAGGAGCCCAACACAAAATACATGAGCCCTAATGCCTTCTTTCAGACAAAACTGACTTCCACTTTCTTAAAAAAATCTTGGGTCAAAATAGCATTATTAGACTGAGATAAGCACTTTGGTGACATTTTCCTGTAACTTGTTCCCAGTACATTCTAAGTGGCTGCTGACTTTGTGAGGTCTCTAAAAGTGGGTTTTAGGAGCCCAACACAAAATACATGAGCCCCAATGCCTTCCTTCATACAAAACTGACACCCACTTTCCTTAAAAAATCGTGGCTCAAAATGGCATTTTTGGGCTGAGATAAGCACTTTGGTGACATTTTCCTGTAACTTGTTCCCAGTACATTCTAAGTGGCTGCTGACTTTGTGAGGTCTCTAAAAGTGGGTTTTAGGAGCCCAACACAAAATACATGAGCCCTAATGCCTTCTTTCAGACAAAACTGACTTCCACTTTCTTAAAAAAATCTTGGGTCAAAATAGCATTATTAGACTGAGATAAGCACTTTGGTGACATTTTCCTGTAACTTGTTCCCAGTACATTCTAAGTGGCTGCTGACTTTGTGAGGTCTCTAAAAGTGGGTTTTAGGAGCCCAACACAAAATACATGAGCCCCAATGCCTTCCTTCATACAAAACTGACACCCACTTTCCTTAAAAAATCGTGGCTCAAAATGGCATTTTTGGGCTGAGATAAGCACTTTGGTGACATTTTCCTGTAACTTGTTCCCAGTACATTCTAAGTGGCTGCTGACTTTGTGAGGTCTCTAAAAGTGGGTTTTAGGAGCCCAACACAAAATACATGAGCCCTAATGCCTTCTTTCAGACAAAACTGACTTCCACTTTCTTAAAAAAATCTTGGGTCAAAATAGCATTATTAGACTGAGATAAGCACTTTGGTGACATTTTCCTGTAACTTGTTCCCAGTACATTCTAAGTGGCTGCTGACTTTGTGAGGTCTCTAAAAGTGGGTTTTAGGAGCCCAACACAAAATACATGAGCCCCAATGCCTTCCTTCATACAAAACTGACACCCACTTTCCTTAAAAAATCGTGGCTCAAAATGGCATTTTTGGGCTGAGATAAGCACTTTGGTGACATTTTCCTGTAACTTGTTCCCAGTACATTCTAAGTGGCTGCTGACTTTGTGAGGTCTCTAAAAGTGGGTTTTAGGAGCCCAACACAAAATACATGAGCCCCAATGCCTTCCTTCATACAAAACTGACACCCACTTTCCTTAAAAAATCGTGGCTCAAAATGGCATTTTTGGGCTGAGATAAGCACTTTGGTGACATTTTCCTGTAACTTGTTCCCAGTACATTCTAAGTGGCTGCTGACTTTGTGAGGTCTCTAAAAGTGGGTTTTAGGAGCCCAACACAAAATACATGAGCCCTAATGCCTTCTTTCAGACAAAACTGACTTCCACTTTCTTAAAAAAATCTTGGGTCAAAATACCATTATTAGACTGAGATAAGCACTTTGGTGACATTTTCCTGTAACTTGTTCCCAGTACATTCTAAGTGGCTGCTGACTTTGTGAGGTCTCTAAAAGTGGGTTTTAGGAGCCCAACACAAAATACATGAGCCCCAATGCCTTCCTTCATACAAAACTGACACCCACTTTCCTTAAAAAATCGTGGCTCAAAATGGCATTTTTGGGCTGAGATAAGCACTTTGGTGACATTTTCCTGTAACTTGTTCCCAGTACATTCTAAGTGGCTGCTGACTTTGTGAGGTCTCTAAAAGTGGGTTTTAGGAGCCCAACACAAAATACATGAGCCCTAATGCCTTCTTTCAGACAAAACTGACTTCCACTTTCTTAAAAAAATCTTGGGTCAAAATAGCATTATTAGACTGAGATAAGCACTTTGGTGACATTTTCCTGTAACTTGTTCCCAGTACATTCTAAGTGGCTGCTGACTTTGTGAGGTCTCTAAAAGTGGGTTTTAGGAGCCCAACACAAAATACATGAGCCCCAATGCCTTCCTTCATACAAAACTGACACCCACTTTCCTTAAAAAATCGTGGCTCAAAATGGCATTTTTGGGCTGAGATAAGCACTTTGGTGACATTTTCCTGTAACTTGTTCCCAGTACATTCTAAGTGGCTGCTGACTTTGTGAGGTCTCTAAAAGTGGGTTTTAGGAGCCCAACACAAAATACATGAGCCCTAATGCCTTCTTTCAGACAAAACTGACTTCCACTTTCTTAAAAAAATCTTGGGTCAAAATAGCATTATTAGACTGAGATAAGCACTTTGGTGACATTTTCCTGTAACTTGTTCCCAGTACATTCTAAGTGGCTGCTGACTTTGTGAGGTCTCTAAAAGTGGGTTTTAGGAGCCCAACACAAAATACATGAGCCCCAATGCCTTCCTTCATACAAAACTGACACCCACTTTCCTTAAAAAATCGTGGCTCAAAATGGCATTTTTGGGCTGAGATAAGCACTTTGGTGACATTTTCCTGTAACTTGTTCCCAGTACATTCTAAGTGGCTGCTGACTTTGTGAGGTCTCTAAAAGTGGGTTTTAGGAGCCCAACACAAAATACATGAGCCCTAATGCCTTCTTTCAGACAAAACTGACTTCCACTTTCTTAAAAAAATCTTGGGTCAAAATAGCATTATTAGACTGAGATAAGCACTTTGGTGACATTTTCCTGTAACTTGTTCCCAGTACATTCTAAGTGGCTGCTGACTTTGTGAGGTCTCTAAAAGTGGGTTTTAGGAGCCCAACACAAAATACATGAGCCCCAATGCCTTCCTTCATACAAAACTGACACCCACTTTCCTTAAAAATCGTGGCTCAAAATGGCATTTTTGGGCTGAGATAAGCACTTTGGTGACATTTTCCTGTAACTTGTTCCCAGTACATTCTAAGTGGCTGCTGACTTTGTGAGGTCTCTAAAAGTGGGTTTTAGGAGCCCAACACAAAATACATGAGCCCTAATGCCTTCTTTCAGACAAAACTGACTTCCACTTTCTTAAAAAAATCTTGGGTCAAAATAGCATTATTAGACTGAGATAAGCACTTTGGTGACATTTTCCTGTAACTTGTTCCCAGTACATTCTAAGTGGCTGCTGACTTTGTGAGGTCTCTAAAAGTGGGTTTTAGGAGCCCAACACAAAATACATGAGCCCCAATGCCTTCCTTCATACAAAACTGACACCCACTTTCCTTAAAAAATCGTGGCTCAAAATGGCATTTTTGGGCTGAGATAAGCACTTTGGTGACATTTTCCTGTAACTTGTTCCCAGTACATTCTAAGTGGCTGCTGACTTTGTGAGGTCTCTAAAAGTGGGTTTTAGGAGCCCAACACAAAATACATGAGCCCTAATGCCTTCTTTCAGACAAAACTGACTTCCACTTTCTTAAAAAAATCTTGGGTCAAAATAGCATTATTAGACTGAGATAAGCACTTTGGTGACATTTTCCTGTAACTTGTTCCCAGTACATTCTAAGTGGCTGCTGACTTTGTGAGGTCTCTAAAAGTGGGTTTTAGGAGCCCAACACAAAATACATGAGCCCCAATGCCTTCCTTCATACAAAACTGACACCCACTTTCCTTAAAAAATCGTGGCTCAAAATGGCATTTTTGGGCTGAGATAAGCACTTTGGTGACATTTTCCTGTAACTTGTTCCCAGTACATTCTAAGTGGCTGCTGACTTTGTGAGGTCTCTAAAAGTGGGTTTTAGGAGCCCAACACAAAATACATGAGCCCTAATGCCTTCTTTCAGACAAAACTGACTTCCACTTTCTTAAAAAAATCTTGGGTCAAAATAGCATTATTAGACTGAGATAAGCACTTTGGTGACATTTTCCTGTAACTTGTTCCCAGTACATTCTAAGTGGCTGCTGACTTTGTGAGGTCTCTAAAAGTGGGTTTTAGGAGCCCAACACAAAATACATGAGCCCCAATGCCTTCCTTCATACAAAACTGACACCCACTTTCCTTAAAAAATCGTGGCTCAAAATGGCATTTTTGGGCTGAGATAAGCACTTTGGTGACATTTTCCTGTAACTTGTTCCCAGTACATTCTAAGTGGCTGCTGACTTTGTGAGGTCTCTAAAAGTGGGTTTTAGGAGCCCAACACAAAATACATGAGCCCTAATGCCTTCTTTCAGACAAAACTGACTTCCACTTTCTTAAAAAAATCTTGGGTCAAAATAGCATTATTAGACTGAGATAAGCACTTTGGTGACATTTTCCTGTAACTTGTTCCCAGTACATTCTAAGTGGCTGCTGACTTTGTGAGGTCTCTAAAAGTGGGTTTTAGGAGCCCAACACAAAATACATGAGCCCCAATGCCTTCCTTCATACAAAACTGACACCCACTTTCCTTAAAAAATCGTGGCTCAAAATGGCATTTTTGGGCTGAGATAAGCACTTTGGTGACATTTTCCTGTAACTTGTTCCCAGTACATTCTAAGTGGCTGCTGACTTTGTGAGGTCTCTAAAAGTGGGTTTTAGGAGCCCAACACAAAATACATGAGCCCTAATGCCTTCTTTCAGACAAAACTGACTTCCACTTTCTTAAAAAAATCTTGGGTCAAAATAGCATTATTAGACTGAGATAAGCACTTTGGTGACATTTTCCTGTAACTTGTTCCAGTACATTCTAAGTGGCTGCTGACTTTGTGAGGTCTCTAAAAGTGGGTTTTAGGAGCCCAACACAAAATACATGAGCCCCAATGCCTTCCTTCATACAAAACTGACACCCACTTTCCTTAAAAAATCGTGGCTCAAAATGGCATTTTTGGGCTGAGATAAGCACTTTGGTGACATTTTCCTGTAACTTGTTCCCAGTACATTCTAAGTGGCTGCTGACTTTGTGAGGTCTCTAAAAGTGGGTTTTAGGAGCCCAACACAAAATACATGAGCCCTAATGCCTTCTTTCAGACAAAACTGACTTCCACTTTCTTAAAAAAATCTTGGGTCAAAATAGCATTATTAGACTGAGATAAGCACTTTGGTGACATTTTCCTGTAACTTGTTCCCAGTACATTCTAAGTGGCTGCTGACTTTGTGAGGTCTCTAAAAGTGGGTTTTAGGAGCCCAACACAAAATACATGAGCCCCAATGCCTTCCTTCATACAAAACTGACACCCACTTTCCTTAAAAAATCGTGGCTCAAAATGGCATTTTTGGGCTGAGATAAGCACTTTGGTGACATTTTCCTGTAACTTGTTCCCAGTACATTCTAAGTGGCTGCTGACTTTGTGAGGTCTCTAAAAGTGGGTTTTAGGAGCCCAACACAAAATACATGAGCCCCAATGCCTTCCTTCATACAAAACTGACACCCACTTTCCTTAAAAAATCGTGGCTCAAAATGGCATTTTTGGGCTGAGATAAGCACTTTGGTGACATTTTCCTGTAACTTGTTCCCAGTACATTCTAAGTGGCTGCTGACTTTGTGAGGTCTCTAAAAGTGGGTTTTAGGAGCCCAACACAAAATACATGAGCCCTAATGCCTTCTTTCAGACAAAACTGACTTCCACTTTCTTAAAAAAATCTTGGGTCAAAATAGCATTATTAGACTGAGATAAGCACTTTGGTGACATTTTCCTGTAACTTGTTCCCAGTACATTCTAAGTGGCTGCTGACTTTGTGAGGTCTCTAAAAGTGGGTTTTAGGAGCCCAACACAAAATACATGAGCCCCAATGCCTTCCTTCATACAAAACTGACACCCACTTTCCTTAAAAAATCGTGGCTCAAAATGGCATTTTTGGGCTGAGATAAGCACTTTGGTGACATTTTCCTGTAACTTGTTCCCAGTACATTCTAAGTGGCTGCTGACTTTGTGAGGTCTCTAAAAGTGGGTTTTAGGAGCCCAACACAAAATACATGAGCCCTAATGCCTTCTTTCAGACAAAACTGACTTCCACTTTCTTAAAAAAATCTTGGGTCAAAATAGCATTATTAGACTGAGATAAGCACTTTGGTGACATTTTCCTGTAACTTGTTCCCAGTACATTCTAAGTGGCTGCTGACTTTGTGAGGTCTCTAAAAGTGGGTTTTAGGAGCCCAACACAAAATACATGAGCCCCAATGCCTTCCTTCATACAAAACTGACACCCACTTTCCTTAAAAAATCGTGGCTCAAAATGGCATTTTTGGGCTGAGATAAGCACTTTGGTGACATTTTCCTGTAACTTGTTCCCAGTACATTCTAAGTGGCTGCTGACTTTGTGAGGTCTCTAAAAGTGGGTTTTAGGAGCCCAACACAAAATACATGAGCCCTAATGCCTTCTTTCAGACAAAACTGACTTCCACTTTCTTAAAAAAATCTTGGGTCAAAATAGCATTATTAGACTGAGATAAGCACTTTGGTGACATTTTCCTGTAACTTGTTCCCAGTACATTCTAAGTGGCTGCTGACTTTGTGAGGTCTCTAAAAGTGGGTTTTAGGAGCCCAACACAAAATACATGAGCCCCAATGCCTTCCTTCATACAAAACTGACACCCACTTTCCTTAAAAAATCGTGGCTCAAAATGGCATTTTTGGGCTGAGATAAGCACTTTGGTGACATTTTCCTGTAACTTGTTCCCAGTACATTCTAAGTGGCTGCTGACTTTGTGAGGTCTCTAAAAGTGGGTTTTAGGAGCCCAACACAAAATACATGAGCCCTAATGCCTTCTTTCAGACAAAACTGACTTCCACTTTCTTAAAAAAATCTTGGGTCAAAATAGCATTATTAGACTGAGATAAGCACTTTGGTGACATTTTCCTGTAACTTGTTCCCAGTACATTCTAAGTGGCTGCTGACTTTGTGAGGTCTCTAAAAGTGGGTTTTAGGAGCCCAACACAAAATACATGAGCCCCAATGCCTTCCTTCATACAAAACTGACACCCACTTTCCTTAAAAAATCGTGGCTCAAAATGGCATTTTTGGGCTGAGATAAGCACTTTGGTGACATTTTCCTGTAACTTGTTCCCAGTACATTCTAAGTGGCTGCTGACTTTGTGAGGTCTCTAAAAGTGGGTTTTAGGAGCCCAACACAAAATACATGAGCCCTAATGCCTTCTTTCAGACAAAACTGACTTCCACTTTCTTAAAAAAATCTTGGGTCAAAATAGCATTATTAGACTGAGATAAGCACTTTGGTGACATTTTCCTGTAACTTGTTCCCAGTACATTCTAAGTGGCTGCTGACTTTGTGAGGTCTCTAAAAGTGGGTTTTAGGAGCCCAACACAAAATACATGAGCCCCAATGCCTTCCTTCATACAAAACTGACACCCACTTTCCTTAAAAAATCGAGGCTCAAAATGGCATTTTTGGGCTGAGATAAGCACTTTGGTGACATTTTCCTGTAACTTGTTCCCAGTACATTCTAAGTGGCTGCTGACTTTTGTGAGGTCTCTAAAAGTGGGTTTTAGGAGCCCAACACAAAATACATGAGCCCCAATGCCTTCCTTCATACAAAACTGACACCCACTTTCCTTAAAAAATCGTGGCTCAAAATGGCATTTTTGGGCTGAGATAAGCACTTTGGTGACATTTTCCTGTAACTTGTTCCCAGTACATTCTAAGTGGCTGCTGACTTTGTGAGGTCTCTAAAAGTGGGTTTTAGGAGCCCAACACAAAATACATGAGCCCTAATGCCTTCTTTCAGACAAAACTGACTTCCACTTTCTTAAAAAAATCTTGGGTCAAAATAGCATTATTAGACTGAGATAAGCACTTTGGTGACATTTTCCTGTAACTTGTTCCCAGTACATTCTAAGTGGCTGCTGACTTTGTGAGGTCTCTAAAAGTGGGTTTTAGGAGCCCAACACAAAATACATGAGCCCCAATGCCTTCCTTCATACAAAACTGACACCCACTTTCCTTAAAAAATCGTGGCTCAAAATGGCATTTTTGGGCTGAGATAAGCACTTTGGTGACATTTTCCTGTAACTTGTTCCCAGTACATTCTAAGTGGCTGCTGACTTTGTGAGGTCTCTAAAAGTGGGTTTTAGGAGCCCAACACAAAATACATGAGCCCTAATGCCTTCTTTCAGACAAAACTGACTTCCACTTTCTTAAAAAAATCTTGGGTCAAAATAGCATTATTAGACTGAGATAAGCACTTTGGTGACATTTTCCTGTAACTTGTTCCCAGTACATTCTAAGTGGCTGCTGACTTTGTGAGGTCTCTAAAAGTGGGTTTTAGGAGCCCAACACAAAATACATGAGCCCCAATGCCTTCCTTCATACAAAACTGACACCCACTTTCCTTAAAAAATCGTGGCTCAAAATGGCATTTTTGGGCTGAGATAAGCACTTTGGTGACATTTTCCTGTAACTTGTTCCCAGTACATTCTAAGTGGCTGCTGACTTTGTGAGGTCTCTAAAAGTGGGTTTTAGGAGCCCAACACAAAATACATGAGCCCTAATGCCTTCTTTCAGACAAAACTGACTTCCACTTTCTTAAAAAAATCTTGGGTCAAAATAGCATTATTAGACTGAGATAAGCACTTTGGTGACATTTTCCTGTAACTTGTTCCCAGTACATTCTAAGTGGCTGCTGACTTTGTGAGGTCTCTAAAAGTGGGTTTTAGGAGCCCAACACAAAATACATGAGCCCCAATGCCTTCCTTCATACAAAACTGACACCCACTTTCCTTAAAAAATCGTGGCTCAAAATGGCATTTTTGGGCTGAGATAAGCACTTTGGTGACATTTTCCTGTAACTTGTTCCCAGTACATTCTAAGTGGCTGCTGACTTTGTGAGGTCTCTAAAAGTGGGTTTTAGGAGCCCAACACAAAATACATGAGCCCTAATGCCTTCTTTCAGACAAAACTGACTTCCACTTTCTTAAAAAAATCTTGGGTCAAAATAGCATTATTAGACTGAGATAAGCACTTTGGTGACATTTTCCTGTAACTTGTTCCCAGTACATTCTAAGTGGCTGCTGACTTTGTGAGGTCTCTAAAAGTGGGTTTTAGGAGCCCAACACAAAATACATGAGCCCCAATGCCTTCCTTCATACAAAACTGACACCCACTTTCCTTAAAAAATCGTGGCTCAAAATGGCATTTTTGGGCTGAGATAAGCACTTTGGTGACATTTTCCTGTAACTTGTTCCCAGTACATTCTAAGTGGCTGCTGACTTTGTGAGGTCTCTAAAAGTGGGTTTTAGGAGCCCAACACAAAATACATGAGCCCTAATGCCTTCTTTCAGACAAAACTGACTTCCACTTTCTTAAAAAAATCTTGGGTCAAAATAGCATTATTAGACTGAGATAAGCACTTTGGTGACATTTTCCTGTAACTTGTTCCCAGTACATTCTAAGTGGCTGCTGACTTTGTGAGGTCTCTAAAAGTGGGTTTTAGGAGCCCAACACAAAATACATGAGCCCCAATGCCTTCCTTCATACAAAACTGACACCCACTTTCCTTAAAAAATCGTGGCTCAAAATGGCATTTTTGGGCTGAGATAAGCACTTTGGTGACATTTTCCTGTAACTTGTTCCCAGTACATTCTAAGTGGCTGCTGACTTTGTGAGGTCTCTAAAAGTGGGTTTTAGGAGCCCAACACAAAATACATGAGCCCTAATGCCTTCTTTCAGACAAAACTGACTTCCACTTTCTTAAAAAAATCTTGGGTCAAAATAGCATTATTAGACTGAGATAAGCACTTTGGTGACATTTTCCTGTAACTTGTTCCCAGTACATTCTAAGTGGCTGCTGACTTTGTGAGGTCTCTAAAAGTGGGTTTTAGGAGCCCAACACAAAATACATGAGCCCCAATGCCTTCCTTCATACAAAACTGACACCCACTTTCCTTAAAAAATCGTGGCTCAAAATGGCATTTTTGGGCTGAGATAAGCACTTTGGTGACATTTTCCTGTAACTTGTTCCCAGTACATTCTAAGTGGCTGCTGACTTTGTGAGGTCTCTAAAAGTGGGTTTTAGGAGCCCAACACAAAATACATGAGCCCTAATGCCTTCTTTCAGACAAAACTGACTTCCACTTTCTTAAAAAAATCTTGGGTCAAAATACCATTATTAGACTGAGATAAGCACTTTGGTGACATTTTCCTGTAACTTGTTCCCAGTACATTCTAAGTGGCTGCTGACTTTGTGAGGTCTCTAAAAGTGGGTTTTAGGAGCCCAACACAAAATACATGAGCCCCAATGCCTTCCTTCATACAAAACTGACACCCACTTTCCTTAAAAAATCGTGGCTCAAAATGGCATTTTTGGGCTGAGATAAGCACTTTGGTGACATTTTCCTGTAACTTGTTCCCAGTACATTCTAAGTGGCTGCTGACTTTGTGAGGTCTCTAAAAGTGGGTTTTAGGAGCCCAACACAAAATACATGAGCCCTAATGCCTTCTTTCAGACAAAACTGACTTCCACTTTCTTAAAAAAATCTTGGGTCAAAATAGCATTATTAGACTGAGATAAGCACTTTGGTGACATTTTCCTGTAACTTGTTCCCAGTACATTCTAAGTGGCTGCTGACTTTGTGAGGTCTCTAAAAGTGGGTTTTAGGAGCCCAACACAAAATACATGAGCCCCAATGCCTTCCTTCATACAAAACTGACACCCACTTTCCTTAAAAAATCGTGGCTCAAAATGGCATTTTTGGGCTGAGATAAGCACTTTGGTGACATTTTCCTGTAACTTGTTCCCAGTACATTCTAAGTGGCTGCTGACTTTGTGAGGTCTCTAAAAGTGGGTTTTAGGAGCCCAACACAAAATACATGAGCCCTAATGCCTTCTTTCAGACAAAACTGACTTCCACTTTCTTAAAAAAATCTTGGGTCAAAATAGCATTATTAGACTGAGATAAGCACTTTGGTGACATTTTCCTGTAACTTGTTCCCAGTACATTCTAAGTGGCTGCTGACTTTGTGAGGTCTCTAAAAGTGGGTTTTAGGAGCCCAACACAAAATACATGAGCCCCAATGCCTTCCTTCATACAAAACTGACACCCACTTTCCTTAAAAAATCGTGGCTCAAAATGGCATTTTTGGGCTGAGATAAGCACTTTGGTGACATTTTCCTGTAACTTGTTCCCAGTACATTCTAAGTGGCTGCTGACTTTGTGAGGTCTCTAAAAGTGGGTTTTAGGAGCCCAACACAAAATACATGAGCCCTAATGCCTTCTTTCAGACAAAACTGACTTCCACTTTCTTAAAAAAATCTTGGGTCAAAATAGCATTATTAGACTGAGATAAGCACTTTGGTGACATTTTCCTGTAACTTGTTCCCAGTACATTCTAAGTGGCTGCTGACTTTGTGAGGTCTCTAAAAGTGGGTTTTAGGAGCCCAACACAAAATACATGAGCCCCAATGCCTTCCTTCATACAAAACTGACACCCACTTTCCTTAAAAAATCGTGGCTCAAAATGGCATTTTTGGGCTGAGATAAGCACTTTGGTGACATTTTCCTGTAACTTGTTCCCAGTACATTCTAAGTGGCTGCTGACTTTGTGAGGTCTCTAAAAGTGGGTTTTAGGAGCCCAACACAAAATACATGAGCCCTAATGCCTTCTTTCAGACAAAACTGACTTCCACTTTCTTAAAAAAATCTTGGGTCAAAATAGCATTATTAGACTGAGATAAGCACTTTGGTGACATTTTCCTGTAACTTGTTCCCAGTACATTCTAAGTGGCTGCTGACTTTGTGAGGTCTCTAAAAGTGGGTTTTAGGAGCCCAACACAAAATACATGAGCCCCAATGCCTTCCTTCATACAAAACTGACACCCACTTTCCTTAAAAAATCGTGGCTCAAAATGGCATTTTTGGGCTGAGATAAGCACTTTGGTGACATTTTCCTGTAACTTGTTCCCAGTACATTCTAAGTGGCTGCTGACTTTGTGAGGTCTCTAAAAGTGGGTTTTAGGAGCCCAACACAAAATACATGAGCCCTAATGCCTTCTTTCAGACAAAACTGACTTCCACTTTCTTAAAAAAATCTTGGGTCAAAATAGCATTATTAGACTGAGATAAGCACTTTGGTGACATTTTCCTGTAACTTGTTCCCAGTACATTCTAAGTGGCTGCTGACTTTGTGAGGTCTCTAAAAGTGGGTTTTAGGAGCCCAACACAAAATACATGAGCCCCAATGCCTTCCTTCATACAAAACTGACACCCACTTTCCTTAAAAAATCGTGGCTCAAAATGGCATTTTTGGGCTGAGATAAGCACTTTGGTGACATTTTCCTGTAACTTGTTCCCAGTACATTCTAAGTGGCTGCTGACTTTGTGAGGTCTCTAAAAGTGGGTTTTAGGAGCCCAACACAAAATACATGAGCCCTAATGCCTTCTTTCAGACAAAACTGACTTCCACTTTCTTAAAAAAATCTTGGGTCAAAATAGCATTATTAGACTGAGATAAGCACTTTGGTGACATTTTCCTGTAACTTGTTCCCAGTACATTCTAAGTGGCTGCTGACTTTGTGAGGTCTCTAAAAGTGGGTTTTAGGAGCCCAACACAAAATACATGAGCCCCAATGCCTTCCTTCATACAAAACTGACACCCACTTTCCTTAAAAAATCGTGGCTCAAAATGGCATTTTTGGGCTGAGATAAGCACTTTGGTGACATTTTCCTGTAACTTGTTCCCAGTACATTCTAAGTGGCTGCTGACTTTGTGAGGTCTCTAAAAGTGGGTTTTAGGAGCCCAACACAAAATACATGAGCCCTAATGCCTTCTTTCAGACAAAACTGACTTCCACTTTCTTAAAAAAATCTTGGGTCAAAATAGCATTATTAGACTGAGATAAGCACTTTGGTGACATTTTCCTGTAACTTGTTCCCAGTACATTCTAAGTGGCTGCTGACTTTGTGAGGTCTCTAAAAGTGGGTTTTAGGAGCCCAACACAAAATACATGAGCCCCAATGCCTTCCTTCATACAAAACTGACACCCACTTTCCTTAAAAAATCGTGGCTCAAAATGGCATTTTTGGGCTGAGATAAGCACTTTGGTGACATTTTCCTGTAACTTGTTCCCAGTACATTCTAAGTGGCTGCTGACTTTGTGAGGTCTCTAAAAGTGGGTTTTAGGAGCCCAACACAAAATACATGAGCCCTAATGCCTTCTTTCAGACAAAACTGACTTCCACTTTCTTAAAAAAATCTTGGGTCAAAATAGCATTATTAGACTGAGATAAGCACTTTGGTGACATTTTCCTGTAACTTGTTCCCAGTACATTCTAAGTGGCTGCTGACTTTGTGAGGTCTCTAAAAGTGGGTTTTAGGAGCCCAACACAAAATACATGAGCCCCAATGCCTTCCTTCATACAAAACTGACACCCACTTTCCTTAAAAAATCGTGGCTCAAAATGGCATTTTTGGGCTGAGATAAGCACTTTGGTGACATTTTCCTGTAACTTGTTCCCAGTACATTCTAAGTGGCTGCTGACTTTGTGAGGTCTCTAAAAGTGGGTTTTAGGAGCCCAACACAAAATACATGAGCCCTAATGCCTTCTTTCAGACAAAACTGACTTCCACTTTCTTAAAAAAATCTTGGGTCAAAATACCATTATTAGACTGAGATAAGCACTTTGGTGACATTTTCCTGTAACTTGTTCCCAGTACATTCTAAGTGGCTGCTGACTTTGTGAGGTCTCTAAAAGTGGGTTTTAGGAGCCCAACACAAAATACATGAGCCCCAATGCCTTCCTTCATACAAAACTGACACCCACTTTCCTTAAAAAATCGTGGCTCAAAATGGCATTTTTGGGCTGAGATAAGCACTTTGGTGACATTTTCCTGTAACTTGTTCCCAGTACATTCTAAGTGGCTGCTGACTTTGTGAGGTCTCTAAAAGTGGGTTTTAGGAGCCCAACACAAAATACATGAGCCCTAATGCCTTCTTTCAGACAAAACTGACTTCCACTTTCTTAAAAAAATCTTGGGTCAAAATAGCATTATTAGACTGAGATAAGCACTTTGGTGACATTTTCCTGTAACTTGTTCCCAGTACATTCTAAGTGGCTGCTGACTTTGTGAGGTCTCTAAAAGTGGGTTTTAGGAGCCCAACACAAAATACATGAGCCCCAATGCCTTCCTTCATACAAAACTGACACCCACTTTCCTTAAAAAATCGTGGCTCAAAATGGCATTTTTGGGCTGAGATAAGCACTTTGGTGACATTTTCCTGTAACTTGTTCCCAGTACATTCTAAGTGGCTGCTGACTTTGTGAGGTCTCTAAAAGTGGGTTTTAGGAGCCCAACACAAAATACATGAGCCCTAATGCCTTCTTTCAGACAAAACTGACTTCCACTTTCTTAAAAAAATCTTGGGTCAAAATAGCATTATTAGACTGAGATAAGCACTTTGGTGACATTTTCCTGTAACTTGTTCCCAGTACATTCTAAGTGGCTGCTGACTTTGTGAGGTCTCTAAAAGTGGGTTTTAGGAGCCCAACACAAAATACATGAGCCCCAATGCCTTCCTTCATACAAAACTGACACCCACTTTCCTTAAAAAATCGTGGCTCAAAATGGCATTTTTGGGCTGAGATAAGCACTTTGGTGACATTTTCCTGTAACTTGTTCCCAGTACATTCTAAGTGGCTGCTGACTTTGTGAGGTCTCTAAAAGTGGGTTTTAGGAGCCCAACACAAAATACATGAGCCCTAATGCCTTCTTTCAGACAAAACTGACTTCCACTTTCTTAAAAAAATCTTGGGTCAAAATAGCATTATTAGACTGAGATAAGCACTTTGGTGACATTTTCCTGTAACTTGTTCCCAGTACATTCTAAGTGGCTGCTGACTTTGTGAGGTCTCTAAAAGTGGGTTTTAGGAGCCCAACACAAAATACATGAGCCCCAATGCCTTCCTTCATACAAAACTGACACCCACTTTCCTTAAAAAATCGTGGCTCAAAATGGCATTTTTGGGCTGAGATAAGCACTTTGGTGACATTTTCCTGTAACTTGTTCCCAGTACATTCTAAGTGGCTGCTGACTTTGTGAGGTCTCTAAAAGTGGGTTTTAGGAGCCCAACACAAAATACATGAGCCCTAATGCCTTCTTTCAGACAAAACTGACTTCCACTTTCTTAAAAAAATCTTGGGTCAAAATAGCATTATTAGACTGAGATAAGCACTTTGGTGACATTTTCCTGTAACTTGTTCCCAGTACATTCTAAGTGGCTGCTGACTTTGTGAGGTCTCTAAAAGTGGGTTTTAGGAGCCCAACACAAAATACATGAGCCCCAATGCCTTCCTTCATACAAAACTGACACCCACTTTCCTTAAAAAATCGTGGCTCAAAATGGCATTTTTGGGCTGAGATAAGCACTTTGGTGACATTTTCCTGTAACTTGTTCCCAGTACATTCTAAGTGGCTGCTGACTTTGTGAGGTCTCTAAAAGTGGGTTTTAGGAGCCCAACACAAAATACATGAGCCCTAATGCCTTCTTTCAGACAAAACTGACTTCCACTTTCTTAAAAAAATCTTGGGTCAAAATAGCATTATTAGACTGAGATAAGCACTTTGGTGACATTTTCCTGTAACTTGTTCCCAGTACATTCTAAGTGGCTGCTGACTTTGTGAGGTCTCTAAAAGTGGGTTTTAGGAGCCCAACACAAAATACATGAGCCCCAATGCCTTCCTTCATACAAAACTGACACCCACTTTCCTTAAAAAATCGTGGCTCAAAATGGCATTTTTGGGCTGAGATAAGCACTTTGGTGACATTTTCCTGTAACTTGTTCCCAGTACATTCTAAGTGGCTGCTGACTTTGTGAGGTCTCTAAAAGTGGGTTTTAGGAGCCCAACACAAAATACATGAGCCCTAATGCCTTCTTTCAGACAAAACTGACTTCCACTTTCTTAAAAAAATCTTGGGTCAAAATAGCATTATTAGACTGAGATAAGCACTTTGGTGACATTTTCCTGTAACTTGTTCCCAGTACATTCTAAGTGGCTGCTGACTTTGTGAGGTCTCTAAAAGTGGGTTTTAGGAGCCCAACACAAAATACATGAGCCCCAATGCCTTCCTTCATACAAAACTGACACCCACTTTCCTTAAAAAATCGTGGCTCAAAATGGCATTTTTGGGCTGAGATAAGCACTTTGGTGACATTTTCCTGTAACTTGTTCCCAGTACATTCTAAGTGGCTGCTGACTTTGTGAGGTCTCTAAAAGTGGGTTTTAGGAGCCCAACACAAAATACATGAGCCCTAATGCCTTCCTTCAGACAGAACTGACACCCACTTTCTTTAAAAAATCGTGGTTCAAAATAGCATTTTTGGGCTGAGATAAGCACTTTGGTGACATTTTCCTGTAACTTGTTCCCAGTACATTTTAAGTGGCTGCTGACTTTGTGAGGTCTGTAAAATTGGGTTTTAGGAGCCCAACACAAAATACATGAGCCCTAATGCCTTCTTTCAGACAAAACTGACTTCCACTTTCTTAAAAAAATCTTGGGTCAAAATAGCATTATTAGACTGAGATAAGCACTTTGGTGACATTTTCCTGTAACTTGTTCCCAGTACATTCTAAGTGGCTGCTGACTTTGTGAGGTCTCTAAAAGTGGGTTTTAGGAGCCCAACACAAAATACATGAGCCCCAATGCCTTCCTTCATACAAAACTGACACCCACTTTCCTTAAAAAATCGTGGGTCAAAATAGCATTATTAGACTGAGATAAGCACTTTGGTGACATTTTCCTGTAACTTGTTCCCAGTACATTCTAAGTGGCTGCTGACTTTGTGAGGTCTCTAAAAGTGGGTTTTAGGAGCCCAACACAAAATACATGAGCCCCAATGCCTTCCTTCATACAAAACTGACACCCACTTTCCTTAAAAAATCGTGGCTCAAAATGGCATTTTTGGGCTGAGATAAGCACTTTGGTGACATTTTCCTGTAACTTGTTCCCAGTACATTCTAAGTGGCTGCTGACTTTGTGAGGTCTCTAAAAGTGGGTTTTAGGAGCCCAACACAAAATACATGAGCCCTAATGCCTTCTTTCAGACAAAACTGACTTCCACTTTCTTAAAAAAATCTTGGGTCAAAATAGCATTATTAGACTGAGATAAGCACTTTGGTGACATTTTCCTGTAACTTGTTCCCAGTACATTCTAAGTGGCTGCTGACTTTGTGAGGTCTCTAAAAGTGGGTTTTAGGAGCCCAACACAAAATACATGAGCCCCAATGCCTTCCTTCATACAAAACTGACACCCACTTTCCTTAAAAAATCGTGGCTCAAAATGGCATTTTTGGGCTGAGATAAGCACTTTGGTGACATTTTCCTGTAACTTGTTCCCAGTACATTCTAAGTGGCTGCTGACTTTGTGAGGTCTCTAAAAGTGGGTTTTAGGAGCCCAACACAAAATACATGAGCCCTAATGCCTTCCTTCAGACAGAACTGACACCCACTTTCTTTAAAAAATCGTGGTTCAAAATAGCATTTTTGGGCTGAGATAAGCACTTTGGTGACATTTTCCTGTAACTTGTTCCCAGTACATTTTAAGTGGCTGCTGACTTTGTGAGGTCTGTAAAATTGGGTTTTAGGAGCCCAACACAAAATACATGAGCCCTAATGCCTTCTTTCAGACAAAACTGACTTCCACTTTCTTAAAAAAATCTTGGGTCAAAATAGCATTATTAGACTGAGATAAGCACTTTGGTGACATTTTCCTGTAACTTGTTCCCAGTACATTCTAAGTGGCTGCTGACTTTGTGAGGTCTCTAAAAGTGGGTTTTAGGAGCCCAACACAAAATACATGAGCCCCAATGCCTTCCTTCATACAAAACTGACACCCACTTTCCTTAAAAAATCGTGGCTCAAAATGGCATTTTTGGGCTGAGATAAGCACTTTGGTGACATTTTCCTGTAACTTGTTCCCAGTACATTCTAAGTGGCTGCTGACTTTGTGAGGTCTCTAAAAGTGGGTTTTAGGAGCCCAACACAAAATACATGAGCCCTAATGCCTTCCTTCAGACAGAACTGACACCCACTTTCTTTAAAAAATCGTGGTTCAAAATAGCATTTTTGGGCTGAGATAAGCACTTTGGTGACATTTTCCTGTAACTTGTTCCCAGTACATTTTAAGTGGCTGCTGACTTTGTGAGGTCTGTAAAATTGGGTTTTAGGAGCCCAACACAAAATACATGAGCCCTAATGCCTTCTTTCAGACAAAACTGACTTCCACTTTCTTAAAAAAATCTTGGGTCAAAATAGCATTATTAGACTGAGATAAGCACTTTGGTGACATTTTCCTGTAACTTGTTCCCAGTACATTCTAAGTGGCTGCTGACTTTGTGAGGTCTCTAAAAGTGGGTTTTAGGAGCCCAACAAAAAATACATGAGCCCCAATGCCTTCCTTCATACAAAACTGACACCCACTTTCCTTAAAAAATCGTGGCTCAAAATGGCATTTTTGGGCTGAGATAAGCACTTTGGTGACATTTTCCTGTAACTTGTTCCCAGTACATTCTAAGTGGCTGCTGACTTTGTGAGGTCTCTAAAAGTGGGTTTTAGGAGCCCAACACAAAATACATGAGCCCTAATGCCTTCCTTCAGACAGAACTGACACCCACTTTCTTTAAAAAATCGTGGTTCAAAATAGCCTTTTTGGGCTGAGATAAGCACTTTGGTGACATTTTCCTGTAACTTGTTCCCAGTACATTTTAAGTGGCTGCTGACTTTGTGAGGTCTGTAAAATTGGGTTTTAGGAGCCCAACACAAAATACATGAGCCCTAATGCCTTCTTTCAGACAAAACTGACTTCCACTTTCTTAAAAAAATCTTGGGTCAAAATAGCATTATTAGACTGAGATAAGCACTTTGGTGACATTTTCCTGTAACTTGTTCCCAGTACATTCTAAGTGGCTGCTGACTTTGTGAGGTCTCTAAAAGTGGGTTTTAGGAGCCCAACACAAAATACATGAGCCCCAATGCCTTCCTTCATACAAAACTGACACCCACTTTCCTTAAAAAATCGTGGCTCAAAATGGCATTTTTGGGCTGAGATAAGCACTTTGGTGACATTTTCCTGTAACTTGTTCCCAGTACATTCTAAGTGGCTGCTGACTTTGTGAGGTCTCTAAAAGTGGGTTTTAGGAGCCCAACACAAAATACATGAGCCCTAATGCCTTCTTTCAGACAAAACTGACTTCCACTTTCTTAAAAAAATCTTGGGTCAAAATAGCATTATTAGACTGAGATAAGCACTTTGGTGACATTTTCCTGTAACTTGTTCCCAGTACATTCTAAGTGGCTGCTGACTTTGTGAGGTCTCTAAAAGTGGGTTTTAGGAGCCTAACACAAAATACATGAGCCCCAATGCCTTCCTTCATACAAAACTGACACCCACTTTCCTTAAAAAATCGTGGCTCAAAATGGCATTTTTGGGCTGAGATAAGCACTTTGGTGACATTTTCCTGTAACTTGTTCCCAGTACATTCTAAGTGGCTGCTGACTTTGTGAGGTCTCTAAAAGTGGGTTTTAGGAGCCCAACACAAAATACATGAGCCCTAATGCCTTCCTTCAGACAGAACTGACACCCACTTTCTTTAAAAAATCGTGGTTCAAAATAGCATTTTTGGGCTGAGATAAGCACTTTGGTGACATTTTCCTGTAACTTGTTCCCAGTACATTCTAAGTGGCTGCTGACTTTGTGAGGTCTCTAAAAGTGGGTTTTAGGAGCCCAACACAAAATACATGAGCCCTAATGCCTTCCTTCAGACAGAACTGACACCCACTTTCTTTAAAAAATCGTGGTTCAAAATAGCATTTTTGGGCTGAGATAAGCACTTTGGTGACATTTTCCTGTAACTTGTTCCCAGTACATTTTAAGTGGCTGCTGACTTTGTGAGGTCTGTAAAATTGGGTTTTAGGAGCCCAACACAAAATACATGAGCCCTAATGCCTTCTTTCAGACAAAACTGACACCCACTTTCTTTAAAAAATCTTGGGTCAAAATAGCATTTTTAGACTGAGATAAGCACTTTGGTGACATTTTCCTGTAACTTGTTCCCAGTACATTCTAAGTGGCTGCTGACTTTGTGAGGTCTCTAAAAGTGGGTTTTAGGAGCCCAACACAAAATACATGAGCTCCAATGCCTTCCTTCAGACAAAACTGACACCCACTTTCTTTAAAAAATCGTGGCTCAAAATAGCATTTTTGGGCTGAGATAAGCACTTTGGTGACATTTTCCCCTACAGGCTGGTATTATAATATGTGACTCTCTACCTCCCCCTACAGGCTGGTATTATAATAGGTTACTCTCTACCTCCCCTACAGGCTGGTATTATAATATGTGACTCTCTACCTCCCCCTACAGGCTGGTACTATAATATGTTACTCTCTACCTCCCCCTACAGGCTGGTATTATAATATGTTACTCTCTACCTCCCCCTACAGGCTGGTATTATAATATGTTACTCTCTACCTCCCCCTACAGGCTGGTATTATAATATGTTACTCTCTACCTCCCTCTACAGGCTGGTATTATAATATGTTACTCTCTACCTCCCCCTACAGGCTGGTATTATAATATGTTACTCTCTACCTCCCCCTACAGGCTGGTATTATAATATGTTACTCTCTACCTCCCCTACAGGCTGGTATTATAATATGTGACTCTCTACCTCCCCCTACAGGCTGGTATTATAATATGTTACTCTCTACCTCCCCCTACAGGCTGGTATTATAATATGTGACTCTCTACCTCCCCCTACAGGCTGGTACTATAATATGTTACTCTCTACCTCCCCCTACAGGCTGGTATTATAATATGTTACTCTCTACCTCCCCCTACAGGCTGGTATTATAATATGTTACTCTCTACCTCCCCCTACAGGCTGGTATTATAATATGTTACTCTCTACCTCCCCCTACAGGCTGGTATTATAATATGTTACTCTCTACCTCCCCCTACAGGCTGGTATTATAATATGTTACTCTCTACCTCCTCCTACAGGCTGGTATTATAATATGTTACTCTCTACCTCCCCTACAGGCTGGTATTATAATATGTGACTCTCTACCTCCCCCTACAGGCTGGTATTATAATATGTTACTCTCTACCTCCCCCTACAGGCTGGTATTATAATATGTGACTCTCTACCTCCCCCTACAGGCTGGTATTATAATATGTGACTCTCTACCTCCCCCTACAGGCTGGTATTATAATATGTGACTCTCTACCTCCCCCTACAGGCTGGTATTATAATATGTTACTCTCTACCTCCCCCTACAGGTTGGTATTATAATATGTGACTCTCTACCTCCCCCTACAGGCTGGTATTATAATATGTTACTCTCTACCTCCCCCTACAGGCTGGTATTATAATATGTTACTCTCTACCTCCCTCTACAGGCTGGTATTATAATATCTTACTCTCTACCTCCCCCTACAGACTGGTATTATACTATGTTACTCTTTACCTCCCCCTACAGGCTGGTATAATAATATGTTACTCTCTACCTCCCCCTAGAGGCTGGTATTATAATATGTTACTCTCTACCTCCCCCTAGAGACTGGTATTATACTATGTTACTCTCTACCTCCCCCTACAGGCTGGTATTATAATATGTTACTCTCTACCTCCCCCTACAGGTTGGTATTATAATATGTGACTCTCTACCTCCCCCTACAGGCTGGTATTATAATATGTTACTCTCTACCTCCCCCTACAGGCTGGTATAATAATATGTTACTCTCTACCAATCGATTGATCAATCGGTCGAACAATTAACCCCGGCCCCTCCCCCAGCCACTATGTGGGCGTGGCCTATCACCTTGGGGGTGTGGTTTCGAGCCGGGGGTGTGGCCTATTGGTGAGGGGGAAGTGGTTTGGGGCTGTGGGCTTGGCCTATCACCAAGGGGGTGTGGTTTGGAGCTATGGGCGTGGCCTATCGCCAAGGGGGTGTGGTTTAAGGCTAGGGGCGTAGCCTATCGACATGGGGGCGTGGTTTGGAGCTTGGGGCGTGGCCTGTCGGCTTGGGGCGAGGGGCTGTGGTTTGAAGCTGGGGGCGTGGCCTATCGCCATCGGGGCGTGGTTTGGAGCGGGGGGCGTGGCCTGTCGGCTTGGGGGCGTGGTTTACAGCAGTGGGACTCTACGAGCTTGTAGATCTGATATCGGCTGGGGGTGGGCGTGGCCTATCACCCCGGGGGATGGGGTCTGAAGCTCTGGGCGGGGCCTATTGGCTTGGGGGCGTGGTTTCAAGCTGGGGGCGTGGCCTTTCCCGTTGGATTGGGGTCTTAAGCCGTGTGCTTGTCCTCTATCGGCGAGGGGTGTGTGGTTTGAAGCTGGGGGCGTGGCCTATCGCCATGGGGGCATGGTTTGGAGCGGGGGGCGTGGCCTGTCGGCTTGAGGGCGTGGTTTACAGCAGTGGGACTCAAAAATAGCGGATCTACAAGCTCGTAGATCATAGCTCTACGAGCTTGTAGATCTGATATCGGCTGGGGGTGGGCGTGGCCTATCACCCCGGGGGGTGGGGTCTGAAGCTGTGGGCGGGGCCTATTGGCTTGGGGGCGTGGTTTCCAGCCGGGGGCGTGGCCTTTCCCCTTGGATTGGGGTCTTAAGCCGTGTGCTTGTCCTCTATCGGCGAGGGGTGTGTGGTTTGAAGCTGGGGGCGTGGCCTATCGCCATGGGGGCGTGGTTTGGAGCTGGGGGCGTGGCTTGTTGGCTTGGGGGCGTGGTATACAGCAGTGGGACTCAAAAATAGCAGATCTACAAGCTCGTAGAGCATAGTTCTACGAGCTTGTAGATCTGATATCGGCTGGGGTTGGGCGTGGCCTATCACCCCGGGGGGTGGGGTATGAAGCTGTGGGCGGGGGCCTGTCGGCTTGGAGGCGTGGTTTGAAGCTGGGGGCGTGGCTTATCGGCTTGGGGGCGTGGTTTACAGCAGTGGGACTCAGTAATAGCAGATCTACAAGCTCGTAGATCATAGCTCTACGAGCTTGTAGATCTGATATCGGCTGGGGGTGGGCGTGGCCTATCACCCCGGGGGGTGGGGTCTGAAGCTGTGGGCGGGGCCTATTGGCTTGGGGGCGTGGTTTCAAGCCGGGGGCGTGGCCTTTCCCCTTGGATTGGGGTTTTAAGCTGTGTGCTTGTCCTCTATCGGCGAGGGGGCTGTGGTTTGAAGCTGGGGGCGTGGCCTATCGCCATGGGGGCGTGGTTTGGAGCGGGGGGCGGGGCCTGTCGGCTTGGGGGCGTGGCCTTTCCCCTTGGATTGGGGTCTTAAGCCGTGTGCTTGTCCTCTATCGGCGAGGGGTGTGTGGTTTGAAGCTGGGGGCGTGGCCTATCGCCATGGGGATGTGGTTTGGAGCTGGGGGCGTGGCTTGTTGGCTTGGGGTCGTGGTATACAGCAGTGGGACTCAAAAATAGCAGATCTACAAGCTCGTAGAGCTATGCTCTACGAGCTTGTAGATCTGCTATTTTTTCGCCCCCAAGCCAATAGGCCCCGCCCACAGCTTCAGACCCCACCCCCCGGGGTGATAGGCCACGCCCACCCCCAGCCGATATCAGATCTACAAGCTCGTAGAGCTATGATCTACGAGCTTGTAGATCTGCTATTT